>NC_090782.1:23442500-23535000 GCF_040054535.1 Antennarius striatus | reverse complement strand
TGTTTGTCAGTCACATGTTTGTTTTTTGTTCTAAATGGTTGAAAAACTAGACTGTGATGAAACTGTCATGACAAAATACAAGTATTTACTTCTAATAAAAACCAAGGGAACTGGGTTAATAGTGAGAAATAAAGATACAAAAATGTGAATCTCATGGCTCCTGGTCAGTTTAATCTGTTTTGTTCTCGTGGTCAAGGTTACGAAAGTGTTTCATTTTTCAACTGGACTTGTAGCTTGAAGACATTTGTCCTATTATCAAAGGGTTCTCTAGTTCTGAACGACTTACAGAGGGTTCCAGATGCTCATCTCTTCTGGAATGGAGGAAAATTTGGTGCAATGAGGAACACTGGGAATGAAAATGCCATAAAGAATCCAGGTCGCACATTCCTCCCCCCCTGAGAGAAGCCTGGACATATGAAGACTTTTTCACCCCCAACTCCGTCATTGGCTTGATTGTATTAATCATAATCTGGAGTTCAATCTTCCACATCAATGCTGTACTTGGTCCTCCCTCTCAGCTGTGGTGTACATGGTTTTAGGTGAGCCACATTGCCAAGATAGAGGTCTTCCCTGGTGTCACAGAACGACCACAAGCTTGAGAAGACTGACTGGAAAGGGATCTTTCCACAGAAAGGGATCTTTCCACTGGGGCTCCAATTTGACAGAAAATAATTACTCATCCCTGGAACGCAGGTGAGTCTGCAGCGAAACATGGTCCTTGTCTTCTTTGTCTGTCCCTTCTCTCCTTGTCGTTGTCTTTGTTTTCGTCTCTGTCTTTGTAAAACAGGTAGGCTTCGTCAACTCAGCTATCATAATTGTATCACAGGCAGGCGTGACAAGACCAGATAGCTGTGATTTAAACCCAGCAACGAAAGGACCGAGGACGCAAACTGAGAACCTTGATCAGAGAGGATGTAGGTTGGTACACCCAAGTGAGGCTCTGAGGGAGAGATTCTGCTGTAGCTTTGCTCATGGGAGACAGTTCAACCCATCTCACATAATAGTCCACAAAGACCAAATTGCCGTTTGAGTTTCAGAAGAAAAGCCCCATGAAGTCGACTTATACCATGTCCCAAGATCCATGTACCACAGTTTGTTGAAACTTCCCAGGTAGGTTTGGAGTTTCAGGTTGTAGAGTTGATTGTCTTGGCAACATCACACAAGATCTCTGACATTCATGTTCGTCTTGGACCAGTACACAAAGGCTTATAGCCCTTTGTGAGGTTGATATCTTCCAAGATAGTCAGAAAGAGGATTGTTGTAGTCATGATTAGGCTGCTGATGGCGGAGGTACAAAGGGATGTTTAACTAGTAAAGGGTTTTATGAGGTCATGGCACCACTCACCATACTTTTTCCTCTAAACAGTGTTCACAGGGGCGATGGTGGAGAAGAAAGCAAGCTGTGGTGGAGGGAATCCCGACAAGAAGTGAGACTGGTGCTTTTCTTTGGACTTGTAGAGAAATTTAAGGCAATGCTGTTGTTTGGGATTTTTAGGTGAGACTCATTCCTTACCATCCTGCTGGTTGTCTTTCTTCATCATCTAGATAGAGGAGTCGACTTGTCCAATGTTTAATTCAGTATACCCGACTTACCTTTCACTCCTGTCCACACGCTGTAGCCTGGTCAGAGGTGGGGTACACTGGATAAGTCGGCAGTTAATTGCATGGCCACATACAGACTAGACTGTACACAGATTGGTCCCAGGTGGAGGTGAATCAAGGGCCATCTTGCTGAGAGGCAACAACACTACCCAACACTGTGTGCTTTGATGACTTTTTCTTTCATGTATGAGATTGAAAGTTGAAAACAACAAAGGTCTCGATGTTTGTTATATACATACATACATCAAGTCATTCTTTGAAAGCATGACTTGATGCTAAAGTAAAACTTTAAGGAGTATCGGAATTAGCACAACTGCTAGCGTGGACTAAGCAGGGGCAAATTGGCTACTAAGCCTCCACAGATGTGATGCAAAGCATGGTATACAGTACTCCACTGTCCCGTGGAAAAATGTGGTCTTCAACTGTAGGTTTCTCTGGTGCACACATTGTTTATTTGTTTGGGTCACTCTTAAAGGGTTTGTAGAGCCATAGAATTTTGGTCAAGCCAAAATGTGTGAAACCGCTATGACTCATGTTGTTTGTTTGGGTTTCAAGCACATCCGCGCATAAGTTATTCTGTAATATCCATCCATCCATCCATCCATCATCAACCGCTTATCCGGGGCCAGGTCGCGGGGGCAACAGTCAACAGGGATGCCCATACTTTCCTCTCCTCAGACACCTCCTCCAGCTCCTCCGGGGGGAGCCCGAGGCGTTCCCAGGCCAGCCGAGAGACATAGTCCCTCCAGCGTATCATAGGTCTTCCTCGAGGTACTGTTGCTTTATTTGGCAGTGTCCAGTCCCTAGGAGAAGGTGACAGAATCCTTCTCCAGAGATATACAGCAGTCCCTTGTTTATTCGCGTTTCAGGATGCACAGCTTTTTTAGTAGGTAGTCACGTGATACCGTACGCGCATGCTATTGGCTGACAGCATCTGTGTGTGCACTGCGTTTCGAGAGTCACGGTTTCACCTGCAACTTTTCTTAGAAGTGTTTTAAACAGTCTGTAAGAGTGTGATAATAAGTAATACAGATATAAGGTGGTTTAATATCAGTATGGTGAGGGTTCATAAATGTTTAAATTACTGTCAATAATAAGATCAATAGTTGGTCGCTATATTGCAGAATTTTGTTTTTCGCAAGGGGGAGGGTCATCATGCTGAGACCGGGTGACTCTAGGGGCCATTTGAGTAAATCATAGATGCATCCTGGTATCTGTAGTTCAGGCAGCCGATGGCAGTGGAACCATGTCATCCATTTATCATCACATTTTGGCAAACCAGGTTTTGATAGATAGATAGATAGATAGATAGATAGATAGATAGATAGATAGATAGATAGATAGATAGATAGATAGATAGATAGATAGATAGATACTTTATTAATCCCGGAAGAAATTGTACATATCCACTGCTCAGGCATTACATAACCAATAAATACTGGATAGACACCAGGAGAAAAAGAAACACTGACATCACAGGACATACCACAAGACATACACTACACTAACAGACACAAGCAGCATTAATAGGACTTATACTAAACTATAACTAAAATATAAACAGTATAAAATTAAATTAAATCCATTAAACCGGGTGCTGACCTCGCCACCTCCCCCCTGCTCCTCCTGAGAGAGTCATTGTACCCCCTGATGGCACGGGGCACGAAGGAGGACCTCAGCCTCTCTGTGGAGGTGCTGTGTGACAGCAGTCTGCTGCTGAAGGTTTTTCTCTGCTGGGAGAAGGTGGTGTGTAGGGGGGGCTGGTGTTGTTCATGATAGCCTTAACTTTAGACATGGTCCTGCTCTCCAGAAGCGTCTCCACAGAGTCCAGGCTCAGACCAACCACTGAGCCCGCTCTGCGGATGAGTCTTAAGACGGTCCATATCACTAAACATGACCTTTTAGCTTAGTGGAGTTAGCCACCAGATATGCACAATGTCTGCTGATGTGATTAAGAGCTATACAAATAAAGGTGGATGATTGATTGACTGAATGCTTTCTGAGGCTCTTTAGTTAGATCGTACATAGGATAGACTTCGTGTCTTTGCCATCTGACTGATAATGGGGATAATGAACTGGCTGAAGTTTGTGCCTATTTAAACACAATCCGTGGGACCAATAGCAAAACCTTCGCAATCATCTGCTAATTGACATGTTTTTCTTCTGTGTTTCTTCTCATGGTGATCAGAAAGTCTTCCCAGCAAAGGAAGACAGGAGTTTGACAATCCACAGCTCCAATGATGAGTATGTCTTTTTATACGCAATAGTGCAAGATTATTTTTTTAGTTTCACGTTACATCACTGACAAAAATTAACCCATGTAGAAAGAGTTGTTGTTAAGATGGATTATGGAAGTAGTTAGTTGATCCTTTCTGTTGATATGCAGTCGATTTCAGCTCTACTGTTCATTGCTGGTCACAAGACCAATCCAGTCGTTGAGTTAAATTTTTGTACAGGTGTTTCATCAAGTGTGTTTACAACACATTGTGATGTTTCCATTTTCCAATGAGTGAATTAAAAGCCTATTCAATTTTCTAGGGCGGTTGTTAGCATGTTTACTGCAACCACCTCTGATTCCACCACAACGACCACGAAAGAGGAGAAGACTCCCTGGTGGAAGAGGCTGTTCAGAAAATTGGTCTGTATTTTTCCTCAGGAAGTGTTGGCACTTCACATCACTGATGGTAACTTACATGATGTTCACAGGAGAAAAGATGCTGGCCACAATTTAGTCTTCTTGTTTTGACTCCATAGATAAAAGCTGAAGTAGAGGTTGTGAAAGAACAGAACGAATCGCAGCTGAGGTAAGAACCCAGCCATGTCAGGTCTGAACACCTCAGGTTGTCCCTGATTTTAAAAAAATCAAACCTTAAAATCTATCTTTGTCTGCAGAATTGAAGAGGAGAACTCAGATGAACAGAAAGGAAAGGAAGATGAAGACAAAAATGAAAAACAGCCGAAAAGTGAAAACAAGGACGTTTCCTGCTTTTTCAAGTGTCTCAAGTGGTGTTTTGTAAGTTTCACACAAAGTGAACCACAGTTAGTAGTTGTCTGTGAAGTCTTCGTTCAACTCATCTACCAGTTAGTGACTATTGCTTCCCTTTAGAAAAAGAAGAGGAAGAACAACAATAATAATAATAATACTAAGAAGAAGAAGCAGAGCAAGAAAAATAACCAGAAAAAGAAGGAGACAGAAAAGGAGAAGGAGAATAAAAAGAAGGAGAAGGAGGGGAAAGAAAAGGAGAAGGAGAAGAAAGAGAAGGACAAGGAAAAGGAGAAGGAGAAGGAGAAAGAGAACACGAACAAGAACAAGAACCAGAACCAGAACAAGTACAAGAACAAGAAAAATAACTGTAATTCAACAGGTGAAGATCCCGTCCAGGAAGTGAACCCCAGGTAACAGGATCAAACTGTTTTCCACATGCTTCACCCGTAACTGATGGAAGAAAGGGATTTATTCCTTCATTACTGTCATTTTACGGTCGTTTGTCACTGCTGTCCAGATAATAAATTAAACCGCATCAGTAACAGACGCAGAAATATAATAGAGAATAACTTCCGTGTTTCACTTTTACAGTTCTGTTGACATCCAGGAATTCGGGAACCTGTTTAACCCCCACAAATGGTCAGACACCTATTTTCAATCCCTTTTACGTTCTAGTTAGAGTAACGCAATAAAGATCCATCACATTAATTGATCTTTACTGACGGTCATAGCTTTAAAAGAAGCCGTTGATGAGTCTCGTGGTAATATTAACTGAAGCTTTGTGTGTCCCTCCGACTATAGCCATAACGTCCAGGCCTTCCAACACCGTGGGTGAGTCGATCCTACCGTCGACAGAAACTGTCTCCTCAACCAGAGTGACTTGATTAGTTTCTTTGACGTTCATTTGACTTGTTTTTGTCTGGCAGGTTCCTGAACCCTGGACAGACGTGTTACATGAACGCCTGTCTCCAGAGTCTGCTCACACTTCCAAACTTTGTCTCGCAAGTCAAGCGACAGGTAGAGTTCCTGAAGAGGAACCCAGAAGCAGACCTGATAAAGTACGTACAAACCCCCTCACACACACATACACAGAAAACGCGATACCAACCACCTCTCTCTCCCTGTCTCTCTCTCTCCAGGTCTTTTTCTCACATCGCCACCTGTCACAATTCAGAACATCAATTTGTCAAACTTGAGGCCGTTCTCCGATTTAAAGATATCCTCTCCGTTGGTGCTCCAGAGTTTAAAGATAAATCCCAGAAAGTAAGTCCTCTGGTGTTTGAACACTTCTAGCCTAGCCTAGCCTATCCCAAAACCCCAGGGGGTAGTTGGGGCACCACACCAGCAACTGATTGCTTCTTGTCTGTCTTTAAATCAAATCTGTCCTTCAGGATGCCCACGAGTTCCTGACCGCCTTCTTCGATCAAATGCTGGCTTTGGACCTCTTGCTGAAGGAGTACGCCTCCTCCAAGAAAAAAGTGTACACCTGTCCAGTGAAGAAGAACATGGTTTTCAAAATGAAGAACACCAGGATATGCAAGGGGTACCCAGCATGCAGTTCAACACATCCAGCACACATCTGAACCTGGTGATCAGCTGGAGTTTGGGTATTTATCATTCCTCTGATGCATAGATGTGGCGTTAAGTCCCAGCGTGAGGAGATGTTCAACAATCTGTGTCTGGACCTGTCTGAGGGCACCACCATTGAAGAAATGCTGCAAGACTACCAAAAGGTACCACGCCCATATTTCAGATGGGGGCTGTTTGGGTGTGGTTGATGGTCCCCGCTGACGGTGTTGTTTGTGTGCAGGAGATAGATCTGGTCTACAACTGTGAATGTGGTAGCAACTCATCAGTCATGACATCCACCTTCAAGACTCTGCCCGAGTAAGTCCTGTCGCTGAGACATTTGAGATGAGATTCTGCAGCATTTCCGCATCCACTCCAGTTTTAATTCAACGTTTCAACAAGTCACTGCTTGTTTGTCTGCATTTTTCTTTCTACAGGAATCTGATCTTACAGCTGAAGCGCTTCAAAGTCACGCCGTCCATGAACATAGTGAAGCGGTTTGACTCCGTCAACATCACCCCAGAGATTGAAGTCCCCACTGAGCTGGTAAGACTGTGTGTGTGTGTGTGTGTGTGTGTGTGTGTGTGTGTGTGTGTGTGTGTGTGTGTGTGTGTGTGTGTGTGTAACTAACCGTTCTCTTTGTTTCTTCTTAGAATGATAGACATTACAAGCTGGTCAGTGCCATCGTCCATTCTGGTTTATCGATGCATGCAGGTAGATCAGAACACAGAACATTGATTAGAACACAGAATATTCAGGTGGATTGGAACAAAGAACATTCAGGTAGATTAGAACACAAAGTATTCAAGTAGATTAGAACAAGAAAATTCAGGTAGATTAGAACACAAAACATCCAGGTAGATTAGAACACAGAACAGACCAGCTTCACTCACGGATAAATGTACATGGAGTGGACCTTCAGAACCACTGAGTCGCGGGAAGACATCGGATCTAAATCTGATTTTTCTGCTCTAGGGCACTACCGGAGCTTTGGACTGGACCTGGAGCAGAAGTCGGGCCGCCAGTGGCTCTGCTACGACGACGACATCGTCAAACCCAGAAGTACCGAGTATGTGCAAGAAAAACTGAAGAAGTCTTCCTACATCCTTTTCTACCAGAAACAGGTCAGAACCACACGTCATACCAGTCTACAGCGGTGGAACCGGGAGTCGGTCTCCAAGTGTCAGCGCTTCGTGGAAAGGATTGGACTTGGGCAACAACGTCGGTCTTCTTCTTGTTTGTCCTCCGCAGAAACAAAATGAAGGGGAGCGCAGCACAAGAACACCCCACCCTCCAGCGTGAGGTTTGGGAATCAAACCGATAAGGAGAGGTTTCTGAAGACAGCACGTTTCAGAACGGTTAGTGTGCGTGAACGTTGGTTTGTTCCTCTGTTGTGTTACCCGGCGCCAAGCAAGAGTATAGTCTGTGTGCACCACTCACCAGCTAATACTTGCTCCTGCTAATGTTAAAGTAAATTTAGAGTTCGTCATATAATTCTTAATTCATATAAATAGACTATTTCTTGATTTGTGTTATTTTTATAAACAAACGTGAATTTTTCTTTATGTATTTACAAGCCATTTCTGACACACCTTTTTTGACATAAAACAATGCATTCCAAAACAATGACAGAACAATAGCAATAATGAAAACACTAGGCCAGCCTAGCAGGCAGTCAGCGTTAGCAACAGTGCTAATACGCAGCATTAATAAATGCCTGGAAGAAGAAATAATTTCATGTCCTATCTTTGTAGATGTTGCAGACATCTAGGCAATCACGGTATTCTGTGCTGGAGATTCGCAGGACGCAGAATCCGGGTCGTCGTTGCGGTCTGGATCGTCATTCCGGCCTGAGTCGTCATTCAGGCCTGGGTTGTCCTCCGCATACCCAGCTTCCTAGAAGACGAAGGCTTCTATTCTGGATGTAGACTAACTCTCGGTCACCCCAGACTAGGAATAGGAATGCAGCTCTGATTTAAGGCTAGACTTAGTGGCCTCAAATGACAGAATGACCACAAAATAATTAATCGTGAACGTACGGTAGCATTCACACATGAACCGTATGAAAATGTACATGTATTATGGAATAACTCAAATAAATCTACATATGATGTGAATAATGTCGTCTGACTGGAAGCTGTTTCAGAATTCTTGCTCTGAATGTAGTTTCCAACATTGCTGTTGTGTTATTTATATTGAATGATCACTGAAAAACTGAATTAATAAAAACTGAAAGCAGTTTAGTGAGTCCTTTATTTATTTACACACTCTTGACGACTCGATCCTTCATTGGGGACACCATTCAGGTCCAGAATCTTTGGCGGTTCCATAACCAAAGCTAAATCCTGCTTCTCCACACATCAACACTGACCATCATTGCACAAACTGCACATATTACTGTCACTTCTGTCCTAAATGATCCCTGTTTCCATCCTCCCATAATATTCTCAAACCAACTCAACAAACCAACAAACCAACTCACCACCTGGCTGCAGACTGAAGTCAGAGCAGAGATTCAGTAGGTGGACCAAAGCTGTTTAAGTCAGTCTACTGGACTTCAAGAAAGTTCTTGAAGACGTTTCGTCTCTCATCCAAGAGACTTCTTCAGTTCAGAACTGGATAACCATGACCTGGATAACTGAGAACCTACACAGAAATCAGTAGGTGGACCTGATTGGGGATGGGAAGCAGGTGGCTGCAGCAACACAGGTGACAGGAATGAGTGGATTGAGTGGGAGCGAACCCAGAATAGAGCAGACTTGTGGTAAAACCAGAACTGGGCCCATGACACCATTACTTTCAAGCACACTAATTATATCTGTCTCTCCATCTTCATTAAACCCAACAACCTCCTTCACCTTAGTCACAAAATCTGCAGCTTCAGCTTATAACCTCAAAATCGTCCAAAGAAACCAGCTAACAATGGTACCGGTACTATCAACGTAAGGTCCAGGGACGTCTTCTACTTTTTTCATCACTGATAAACCACAAGAACTGAAGAAGCCTCTTGGAAGAGAGGAGAAACGTCTTCAAGAAACTTTCAGTGGGTTGATTTAGCTTTGGGCATCCCTGGCAATCTTCAACGATCAAGACGTCTATATTGTGTTCAAGCATGGATACTGACAGAGGATGAGCTAAGCAAGGTGGCTTTACGTGAAAGATGGATAAGGGAGCTGGGTATGACGTTAAACTGAATCCAACCTGGAGAAGGACGGGTGACGCCAGGTTCAATTGCCCAAGAAACACCATATGATGACAACCGGGGTCAGCCACCCTCTGGGGTCATGGGATATGTTAGGCTAGGCTAGGATAAGGGAAGATTCACATGAAAAAATGTCCCAGATTGGGCAGAAAAAGACTGGACCGAGGTTGACTGGAGTTTTAATATCTCAACAAAAAGTTAACACAAAAAAAAGTCATTGAATTAGTTTAATCGACTGTTTGTGCAATAGATGAAACTATGAAGCCTAGTCATACTGAATGAAAGAGGCGAAAAGAGAATTTTATTTGTTGTTTCTGATTTTGTGATGAATAAAAATACATAGTTGAGACGACGACAAAGGTGACATCACCAGCTAATATCTGAGAGATTTAAATTTAAAATATGGTTGTCTTCACGTCTACATCTTCTCTAAATGTAATTGGTCATCATTTTTCGGTGGATTTACTGTAAATTATGACTGGACCATCGGATCTATAATGTCAACATCGACTATGTCTTTTTTCCATTGGTGTTTTTTTTTTTTTACTTGGACTTTGTTCTGTTGAATCAACTCTACTCCAACATTGAACGTGATAATCAATACCTGACAGAAATAGCTGAATCATCAGCTATTCCAGTATTTCCAACGCCAGCCTTGAGGCCTGTGTGTTCCCATGGCTCATATTGTGTTCATCTTGTGCAATCCCCACTGGCCAATCACGCGTCACACGCCGTGTCCTTGGTGTTTCCTGAGCTCTATTGATGTGGACAAACACGAGAACAGACAAAGTCTGTATCCTCAGTTTAACCTCACAGTTTGTCGCTGCCACTCGTCCAAATGCAATCGTCTTTACTCCTCTTCCTTCTCCAGCTGTCCGGGTGTTTTCAGCTTTCTCAATCACAGGGTGGACAAAATTGTTCCGAATGCTTGTCTGTGGAGCGTTGCTCAAACCTCCCGGTTATTCCTCACGCCTTTGTGTCGGAAGAAACAAGGAAAGATGAGTACGGAGAAGGAGACGTGATCCGTTTCACCTGTGACCTGGGTTATATATCGTTTCCCACGACCAGATTTAAATGTGCTGCTGAGGGCTGGAAGGCGATCCATCATGGGACGTGCTACTGTAAGTTAAAACCATCGCCGGTCAATTCCTTACAAATTCTGGTGACTGTAAATGATCCCAAATGAGCAAACTCCATTTCAGGACATGAAGGGTTCAAAAGCTTTTGGAAGAGGAGGATTCAAACGGAAATCTGATTTATTAACGATTAAATCTTCAGCTAAATGATCAGATTGACTTCGAATCAATAACTGAAGACAAAGGCCCACATTTGGGTTTTACGATCACCTCATTATTATGATCGATCTGCTTTTTATTTCCTGGCAGTGAAGCCATGTCAGCTTCCTGACAACACACCCAATGGTTATTTTCGACTCATCCACGGCTCAGACTTTGTGTTTGGAGCAACGATCAAATACTTTTGTAATGATGGGTAAGGAGTTCTGCAAATAATATAATATGCACAAATGCATATGTCTAGATGTTCTGATCCGTATTTAACAATATGTTACAGACTATTTTCACATTAATTGCTTGAAAGAGCTAAACTGTATTAGGAATTAAATGCTGCCAACACAGAATGTCATAATCTTTTAAAATTTTGTAAGAATGAGATCACTGAAAGAACAATTTGTCTGTTTTAGTGGACATATAGTCATGTTTTCCTCTTAGAACGTTAAACCGTGTCGCTATACCCATCGCAGGTATGAAATGATAAGTAGACAAGACACCAGGACCTGTCTGCTGGACAACTGGACCAATCATGTGCCGATATGTGAACGTAAGTTTTGGTGATGGACAGAACTGCTGCCGTGTTTCAATCTGATTTTAAAGCTGGTGATTTAAATTTGTATTTGATTTACTTATCCAGCGTTGAGCTGCAACCTCCCACCTGCAGATGGACGAGTCACAATAACAGGCTTACCGGAAAACGACAATCCCATATTGCCCAACCGTTTCGTCACATTCTCTTGCGATGATCCAAGAAAATACCTGAACGGCAGCTCAAGACTGATCTGCCGTCGAGATGGACAGTGGGATAAACCGTTTCCCACCTGTGAAGGTAAAACAAAATATATCAGTGTGGCACTTTTTAATTATAAAGAGAGTTATAATAAAGTATATTCTGCGTTCCAGACATCACCTGTAAAGTTGGTGAGATACACAGTCAACTCCATGCAGCGGGACTACCAACAGGAAACACAACCATCATCATTGGACATAAATTACACTTTCGATGCAGCAATCAATATGATCTGGAAGGCTCGGTACAAATTGAGTGCCTACAAACCGGGGAGTGGACCGCACCATTCCCCACCTGTGTTGGTATGTGCCATTTTACTCAACTTTAAAAGTTCTATGTGCATTTGTAAATATGCTTTGGCAAACTTTAATTTCCCGACAGGACGATGTACAGTGAGGGGTGTACCAAACGGTGTACGCATCACCACAACGCTACAATACCAGAGAGTCCGAAAAGGACAGAAACTAAAGTTTGCTTGCCGCCGGCACGACCACTTTCTTCAAGGGAAGGCAGAAGTTCAATGTTTAGGCGACGAGCAGTGGAGCAGTCCCTTTCCAACATGTGAAGGTAAATCAGATTAGATTAGAAGAGATTACATCAATTCAAATGAGGAAATTTCAGTAATCCCCAACGGAGAGACATGTTTGGTTTAGTCTGTCCCGTTTCTTCGTGGGACAGAGGGGTAGAGGTCATCTAGTCATTCAGATGGACTTCCAAAGTGTATTCAGATGCAGACTCCAAACAGAGGGGTGGACAATAGTGGTAAAAAATCCCAAAATGCTTTGCAACAGACAGAAAGCGAGAGGTGGTGGGAAGCCAGAGATAAGTTTAAAAGACACTGAACCCATAACTGCTCCCAAGGGTGCAGCTGGGGGTGCTTCTTCTGAGGCCTCTCATTCGCTGATTTTGGACCATTTGACATGACGATCCAGTCGACCTGAAGCAGCAGGTCCAGTTCAGACTTGTGATATTGGAACAGATCCCCCCCCAAAATGTTGAAAACCTACAGAAGGGAAATGTAGAGGTGTGGTCAAGGGGGCGGTACCTCAACATCCCCATGTTTTTCATTCAGAAGTCTTGATTTTCCGTTTGCAAAATTCTGCTGGTCAGAGTCAAGCATCCATCTCCTTCCCTGAAAACATCATAACTGCCTGACATTAAGAACATTTGCACTATTTCCCACCTTCTTTCAGTTCCGCTGGGTTGTAATAACCCACTGAATCTCGCAGACGGAGACGTCAAGGAAACGCTCAAGAATTTTTACAGTCACAATGAAAGGGTAGAGTACATCTGTCAGACTCTCTTCACCATGTCGGGCCAGCCTTTCAGGACCTGCATCAACGGCGAATGGATCGGAGATTTGAGATGTCTCAGTAAGTCGACTTTCCCTTTGGATACGTCAAGTTCCCTTCTGTGAGGAGTTTGCAGGAAATATTCCCGGTCTTTTTGGTTTTAAGAGCTGCGTGCAGTCACTATGGATTGATTCAGTACAGCTGAAAACATTAACCAGTTTGAGAGTTACAACAGTTTGTCGTCCAGTAACCAACATTCTTAATAATAACTATGATTTACAAGCATTACTACAAATCTGTATTAATCAGATTTGTTTGTTCCTGCAGGACCCTGCACTGTGGATAGTGACCTCATGAGACGATATAATATTGACTTCAAGCACAGCGACGATAAAAAGCTGTACGCACCCCATCTGGACATGATTGAGTTCAAGTGTGTTGGACAAACACGACCAGTCGGTACCGTGGGCATGCGTCAGCAGTGTAATGATGGTCTGATCCGTTTTCCCACTTGTATATAAATTGTCAACAAAATCATTAAGCAAATATTAGTTATGTTTGGTTTCTTTGAATAAAGCAAATATTCACACACTACATCATCCCTGACTGACTGGAAAACCAAAAATTAAAGTTCAGAGTCTGCAGCAAAATATTGTTCACTCACAACACAGGACAAAATGTTAGCTCATTAAGGGCGAACCACAACGGAGCTGCCCGACACTCTACCCCTTCCTCACTCTTCCCTGTGTGTGTGTGTGTGTGTGTGTGTGTGTGTGTGTTACAGGGCCTGAAACAAGCTACATATTCATGTGTGTGATTACTAACCGTGTGCAAGAGGGAGTTTCTAATTTACCTTCAGGGATTATTACAGTATACTAAATAAAAAATAAATTCAAAAAAAGAGGCTGCATCTAGATTATGTGTCACCACCGCCATCTTATGGTGAGTATTAGGTACTGAAGGACTTATCTCCGTGGCGATATTCAGATCCATGGTCATTTATTTCTAACTGAATAGTTGGGAATATTTACTTCTTTTATAGAATTTTACTTAACTTCGTGTTTATAACCAAAGGTTGTTTCTTTTCTGCTCCAGCTGAGACTGAATTAATTATTTCTGTTTGGACTGCAAAGACTGTGGCTGTAGGGAAAACGGAGACACCGCTCCATCCCCGGTTGGTCGTAACTGACATTAACTCTTTACATTTAGAATGAAGACATTCTATTTGTGATGAACAAATCCTGAGAAAACAGTAAGTATCCCTTTGGATACGTCGAGTTCCATTCAGTGAGGAGTTTGCAGGAAATATTCCAAAATATTCCACTTGGAGTGATTCAATCCAGCTGAAAACATCAACCAGTTTGAGTGTTACAACATTTTGTTGTCCAGTCACTAACATTCATAATAATTACAATGCAAGGATTAATACAGATCTTTTTGGTCCTGCAGGACCCTGCACTGTGGATAGTGACCTCATGAGACAAGCTGATTCAACAGTCGTTCATCAGCTGATCTGCTTAGATTAATCTCAACGTTATCATGTAGTTTGGGTTTAGACTGAGGTAACTCTATCCTCCCCCAATGGAAGAAAACAAAATCCCATCGACTACAGTTTCACTACATTTATATTTCCATACATTCTTCATGCCCACCCTGAGGCTCCACCCCCGATCCGTAATCAATAAATTCAAAAGGGGAAAGTGTAGCTGCATGTTGATTGTGTGTTAAACATAACTCCTAACCCTTAACCCTTACACCTAAAGCCCTGACATCTAAACCCTAACCTTAACCCCTAACCCTAACCCCTAACCCTAATCCCTAGTTCTCACCCCTAACCCTAACCCCTAAACCATAAGTCTAAACTAACCTAACCTTTAACCATTTTCAGTCTATTATCTGGACTTGGCTTTGCTTTTTTAAAACTTTTTATTTACTCCTGTTGATAAGAGTCTGACTCAGTCTTCCTGGAATCCAACATAGTTTTGTTTGCGTAATTGATTTTTGCAAATGCACGTTGCCAAAAAAGGAGAGAAAAAAATTCATAGGATTGTTTTAGCCACTGAATGGTGGACACAGTCTGTGTGGACAATTATTGCATTTGATGAAATAAATCCTCCTACAACAACAAACTGGTTGCTAGTCTGTTGTCATGTCATTCATTGGACTTCTTCAATATAAAATCAATCTTACATACGCTTATGTAGCATTTTTGGGTTTCTTCAGTCATATCATATGTCCCTTTTTTTTGGTCTCTGAGAGTCTGAGATTTTAATTGGAGGTTGGACTTGCATAAATCATTGAGCAATCTTTTTTTGCCTATGAAATCCACAGCTCTCTCTCTGCATGACAAAGTTTCCGTCTGCAGTGTTTCAGTCTGCTGTGTTGACGATAAAATGAACGCCATAACCCAAACCTTGGTCCTATTTCTGTGGATCCATTCCTTGACCTCTGTGACAAGTCAAGGTAAGTCTTCAAGCGCTGTGGGGCTCAACATGACAGTTGTGTTTTATTTGTGTTTCTTTGTCACACACGCACACACACACACACACACACACACACACACACACACACACACACACACACACACACACACACACACACACACACACACACACACACACACACACACACACTCAGGTTGCCAATTTCCATCTGGGAGAGGAAACCGAGTTTTTCTGTTAAAATTTCTAAAATGCTTCTCAACGTCTTGTTGTCACCAGAATTATGCTTTAACCATTCCTTCCAGCTGCCAAGTGCCCACCTGTTGATGTGGAAGAAAACATCCAGGTGCATGGAGATCTACTTTTTGCAACCCCTGGCAATGTGATTCGATTTAGCTGCAAATCCAGGAGAGAAGTGCTTTCTGGGTTATCGGAAATTTCTTGTGACGAAAATAGGATGTGGACTGGCCCACCTCCGACATGCCAAGGTAAAGACAGGGTGAAATAGGAAGGCTTTAACCCCAACCAATCAAAGCACTGGACTGCCTCACTTATGTCTCAGATGTGCTTGACACTTTTCTTCAACTACTCATTGCAAATTGTTGAATCTCTAGTCTTGATCTTTTGAAATACCGTAATACAACTTACAATGTGATTTCAATGCAACATTTTTACGTCTTTGACTTTTTTCAGGAATTGTAGTAAGTGCTTTATGACCAATGCACCTAACCAAACCAATGGGTTTGGGTTTAAGTTAGGGTTTGGTTTAGCGTTTGGGTTAGGATTCAGGTATTGGGTTTGGGTTTGAGTTAAGGTTAGGGGTTAGAGTTTGGGATGGTGTTAGGGTTCGGGTTAGGTATAGGTTTAGGGTTCCGTTAGTATTAGGGTTTGAGTTTGGGTTTAGGTTTAGAGTTCAGGTTAGGTTCAGGTTCGGGTTTGGGTTAGGGCTCGGGTTAGGGTTGGAGACCTAGATTTCTTTATAGTTGCATCACAGTTACAGTTACATTGGTGTAGATGATGGAAACAGAACAAGCATTAATCAAATATTAAATTCTGAAAAAAACAATAAAAATATGTGAAAAATCATTGCCGCCAGGGAACACTACAGCCTCTTTCTAATTGATGAAGATTTTTAAGCACGATCATCAACAATATGTCCAACTTGTGTTATAAATGTGTAGTCCATAGAAACGTACTGTATGAAGAGACGTCAATAATTTCCCCAACGCAATAATGTAAGTATATTTCATCTTTTTCTTCTTCTTGGTACATTCTCTTAGTGCTATCAGGGTGTGGGACTCCACCACCTCTTGACGACGGAGACTTAAAACATATCATGAAAATTCAGTACAACGATAACGAAAGAGTTGAATACATTTGTCAGACGTTCTACGTCATGGAAGGAGAACCCTACAGAACCTGCATCAACAGCGAATGGGTCGGACAGCAGAGGTGCCTCCGTAAGTCGCTACCATTGTGTTATTTATCAACCCAATTAATCTAAAAATGTAATTATAAGCATATAATTATAAGTTTTTATTGGCTGAATGTGACATATGGATTGTTTTATAAAATGAACAAAGTTTTTGAAAATTTTTAAAGCTTTTTTCATTATTACAAGTTCAAACGAATGTTAATCCATCTCTATTTATACAAAGATATAGAGCTACAGGTGGCTCTTAAGACTAACAAAATGCTTTTGTTCGTTATATTTTGCAGGACCCTGCACATTGATTGACACCGACATGACACAATATAACATTGCACTGAAGTATACCTATAGTAGAAAGCTGTACGTTCCTCATAATGACCAAGTTGAATTCAGGTGCACCAAAGGACAACCCGCTGGTTTGATGCCAATGCGTCGAAGATGCAACGACGGCATGCTACTTCTGCCCTCGTGCCAATGATGGATTTCTTCTGAGTGGCTGTGATGTCACTCCAGGTTAATTTTACATTATGTTGAGCAATAAACTCAGTTGCTCAATATAATCTAGGATTATATAGAGCAATTGAGGCCTCGCCTGAACGAAGAAGCTCCCATTGACCGACACGTTAAACGCTTTTCTGTTGGACAGAACCGAGACTAGAAGATTGTCTGACCTATATTTCATGTATTGTAATGAGTTAAATGTCTTTCATTAAAATCCATTAGTAGTGTATTTAATTGTTGATTTTTATATACTTGGTTCACCAACATTAGTGACCATGAGTACTCAGTGTCATGTTGGACCCTGGCAACTTTGAGGCAACATCCCACTGATGCTGCCTTTATAGTCTCATCAACTTGGGACGCCAAAAACAAGCCATTTTTCAGAGTCTTTGCTTTTGTTGTCTTCGTCTTTATCAAGCCCTCCACCCCCTCAAAGCCTCCGACTGCGTTTGGGCAGCGAGTCTCAGCTTGAAGTCTGAAGCCCTGGTTACTTATAATCTAGGTATTGTTCAGCTGTTACTCTTCTGTTTCTCCAGATGTTGCTACAAAATTCAAAATCATGCTTCGAATCTTGATAGAGGAGTTATTGAACACTTTTACATTAACTTTGTCACGCTTACGCATATTGAATAATGATATAACAATCAATGGAAACCAAAATCATCAACCCAACAAATACTGGATTGGATTTTTGCTTCCATTTCATGTTTTGTTTGGTATAATTGTCCAAAACCTTGGAGACGGCTAAGAAAGCAACCACAACGGTTCCCTTTGAAAGACTAATTAACGTCAACACAAACGAGACAACATGAATCCAGCCGTGGTTTAAGAAACACATTCATTTTTAATGTGAAACATGAAAAATGGAAATGCATTGTTGGGAAAAAAAAAACTTTTTTAATACATAAAAATGTTTTCTCAACAGCAAAGGGTAACAGGAAATCAGGTTCTAAAAGCGTATTTACAGAACGATGGACAGCGTGTTTGCCACCATCTGAATGGCCCTCAGGGGGTCGACGACGTCCTTCAGCTTGTCCTTCCTGAGAACCCAATCAGGTGCAAACCTGGAAAACAAAAACAGAACGTCAATTACCGCCAACACACACACACACACTAAATGTGACACACTCTGTGTTGCACGTGTGTCTGTTTACGCATACTTGGGTGGGGGGCGGGATTTACGAGGCGTGGCCTGAATGAAGAAGCTCCCGTTGACCGACGCGTTCATCTTCTGTTTGATGACCGTCCTCTCGGCATCCATCTTGTGTTTGCGAGCGGTGAGGCGATAAATGCTGCTTATCCTATCCAAGACCTTGGGTAGCTTCATCACCTCCTAAAAACATTTCAAAACCTTGAATTACTTTTTGCAGGACTTCATTGGATGTTTGTGAAATGTAGACTTTCCACAGATCTGTACGTAGGACTTTGTACCGACCACGGCTCGGTGCTTGTCTTGCAGGAGGAGAGCGAGGAGGAAGCAGGTCTTGGTGAAGATGCTGCCGCCCTTATCCGCCACTTTATCCCCCGCCTTCTCCCGGTAACGCTGCAGCAGGTCCAGCAGCGTCTCCACAGAGTTCTCCACCGAGTACACAGCCGCGGTGGTTTTGTGGTACTGAGGAAACAAAGAGAAACTAAAATGACCTTTTTAATGAAGTCATTTTTGCATCGATGTGAGAACACGAAAGCTTAAAGAGAGGAATGATTTTGTACATTTTAGCCTTGCTAGCAACTGTTACTTGCTCTATTCGCTTCCAAAGTCCACAAAGGGAAAAATCTATAGAGACAAACATTGAATGACAAATGAATGAAACTTCTAAACAAATGAAGTGAAAGGTAAGAATAATGTCAAACACCTGCTCCTTCTGACAGAAGCATTTGAGAATCCCTTAGAACGCAATAAATTTGCCATCTAGTGGTGAGGATGAGGTACTGAAGGACTTATGTCAGTGTCAGTATTCAGATCAACGGTTGTTTATTTCTAACTGAACAGTTTCACCTGGACTACATACTAGGTGGTCTCTTTTTTTACTCTAATGAATACGTTTGATGCATTTGCTCCATCTTGACTTTCATAGTCTGGTAACCTCAGCGACACAGCAGAACAGGAACTGAACCTGGACCTGGACCATTGACCTTCACGGTCACTATTGTAACACTTGAACGAGACGTGCTATTGGAAAAATCTCACGGTTCCTGAAAGTACAGAAGTTGG
Organism: Antennarius striatus; assembly: GCF_040054535.1. Lineage (NCBI taxonomy): Eukaryota > Metazoa > Chordata > Actinopteri > Lophiiformes > Antennariidae > Antennarius > Antennarius striatus. The sequence goes on along the minus strand of NC_090782.1, from coordinate 23,515,681 downwards.
GCTTCTCTAGCGGTTGTAGATTCCGATTGGTTTTCTGTAGTTTTGGAGGTTTTTAAATTAATTTTGCCAAACTAGGGTGATCAAAACATCCGTGACGATGTTGATGGTGACGTTTCTTCTGAAATTTTTACATTCAAACAAAGCAATATCCAGGTGGGATTTTGATGCATATATTTAAAAATGGGTTTTAAAGAACAAATCTGAGTGCAGAGCAGGTGAAGAAACACCAATCTCAGCTAATCTCACTGGTATTAAAACGTGAAGTTTACTCTTTTGTCAGACTATTAAAGTGATCATCAGCAACGGTAGTCACACAAACTTGGAAAGTAACACGGTTGTAAAGGGAAGAGCTTGACATTTCCATTCAAACCAGTCTTGAGTTCGTACCTTGGAGAGGTTCAGGAGGATCTGGATGGAGAACGTGATGACGTCCATGCAGGGGACGCTCCTGTTGCAACAGCGGATGAGTGTGAAGATGACGTCAATGGCGCCGCTCTCCACCAGACGCTCGCAGCACTCCGGGGACAGCCTGGTGGCAGTTTCTGAGTAACCAAAACCAACACGCCATTGAAGTTTTGGTAGTTTTCCTTCCCCACATGGCTGAAAACACGCTAACAGGTGGTGTCGGTCGATGCAACCACTTAAAAATAGCTCGCCTTGCATACCCCCTGCAGGACACCCAACCTGACCCCCATTGTGTGCAAACAAAGAAGTCTTACCCAGGTTCTTCAGGGCCTCGAGGATGTAGGAGAAGTGTTTGTATCGTAGGAGGAACTCCAGGGCAGAGGAGGTCTTGTTGCGCAGCTTGTCCTCCTCTCGGACGGCGGCCGAGACTTTGAGGAGGCGATGCCTCAGCTTCACCACTTTAGGGTTGTCATTTAACTGACGGGAGCGGTATCCTCTCCACAAGGCCTGGATGGAGGGCAGCGTTAGCATTAGCTGGTGATCATTGGAGATCGCCCTTTATGACGGAAGGCAAATAATTTTTCCAGCTTGTTAATCAATGCGTGAATGAAACAGTCACGTCCTGCTTTCATTCCGCGAAGACTTCGGATTCCTGACTTAAACTCAAAACATCGGAGCAAATTTTAATTTAATTTTAATTTAATACACTGTTATAATCCCTGAAGGGAAATTAAGAACGCACACCGATCGTCCCACCTGGGCTTTGAGGATGCCTTGTTCGACTCTCCTCTGTCGCCTCAGGAGAAGGAATTTCCGGATGGTCTTCTGGATGACGGATGCGGCTTTGTGGCGACAGGCCAACCAGCGCCTCACCGCTCTCTGGGCGAGGACTACCTTCCGTCTGTCCTCCAGGTAACGTTTCCTCTGCTGCATCGATCTCACCCAACGCTACAAAAAAAAAAAAAGGGGAAACCCTTTTAAGAAATGTACTTGAATCTTCACTGATACATTTATCAGAAAAATGACACTCGACTGAACCTGTATAGTGACGACACAATGGATTTGTCTTCTGGCTGACTCCAGAGCCCAGTGGGCTCTCAGAGCTCTTTGGATCTTTATGGCGCTGACATGGTGGAAGACCGCCGAAGCAAACCGGAGCCTTCGCTCTGCCTTGGCTGCCTCTAGTGCCTGAAAACAAAGGAGTGCAGATTTGTTTTGTTTAGCCTACAATAATTATTGCATTTCTTGTTACAAATACCCGACTTAACTGATTGCTAAAGATCTGTAAGAAAAACAAATGCAATTTTTGAAGTCTAACAGAGTTGGGAAGAATATCGAACACTTTACCTTTCGCCTTGCAATCCACGCTCGGTAGTGTGTCTGGAGTGTGATCGCTGCTCTTCTCATTCGGATGTAGTTACTCCTCTCCAACCGACGACGCTGCACTGCCCGGACCCACCGCTGAAGTTTCACAGCTGCCTCCCTCTTCCTTTCGAAGATCTGCCTCTGCACTGAGCACCTCCAGTATGACTGGATCACAACGGCTGCTTGATTCTGACATCTGATGTCCCTCCTGACCAACCAGCCTCTAAGTGCTGCCTGAAGAACGACGGCCGAACGTCTGATTTCCAGGAACTTCTTCCTCTCTTGCCTCTGAAGCAGACACGAGCGGTAGCGTCTCTGGATAATGATGGCGGACAGACGCATGGCCTGGAACTTCACCTCCTCTCTGTGTCTCCTGAATGCAGACTGGATGACGGTAGCAGCTTGATTCCAGACACGGACTTCCTTCCTGGCCTGCTGGCCTCGGTACACTGCCTGGAGGAGGACTGCCGCCTTACGACGTTTTTGGTATTCTCGCATTTGTTCCTTTGCTGCCACCGTAGCCCGATACCTCCTCTGGACGGTGAGGACTGACGACTTCAAGGTGAGGAACTTCTTGCGTAGGCAACGCGTCCTGTAAGCTCTCTGGACAACACTGGCTGCCCAATGCCTTTGTTTAATCAATCTTCTGGATTTCATTCCACGGAAGGCAGCCTGCAGGTTGATGACTGCCGTCCTCACATCTTGGTAATGTTTCACCTCAACGTTTCTTTGCATGTTGGCTCTAAACCTCTGCTGTAAGATGCGGACTGCCCAGCGTTGCCTCCTGAAGACTGTCTGCTGTTGGTACCTCTTGAAATTTGCTTGAATGACGGTAGCTGCTTTGTGCATCTTGGCGATGTTGTGTCGCACACAAAGACCTCTGAAAGCCGCCTGAAGGACGACGGCCGAACGTCTGATTTCCAGGAACTTCTTCCTCTCTTGCCTCTGAAGCAGACACGAGCGGTAGCGTCTCTGGATAATGATGGCGGACAGACGCATGGCCTGGAACTTCACCTCCTCTCTGTGTCTCCTGAAGGCAGACTGGATGATGGTAGCAGCTTGATTCCAGACACAGACTTCCTTCCTGGCCTGCTGGCCTCGGTACACTGCCTGGAGGAGGACTGCTGCCTTACGAAGTGTTTCATATTCTCGCATTTGTTCCTTTGCTGCCACCGTAGCCCGATACCTCCTCTGGACGGTGAGGACTGACGACTTCAAGGTGAGGAACTCTTTATGTAGGCAATGAGTCCTGTAAGCCCTCTGGACAACACTGGCTGCCTGATGCTTTTGCCTGATGATTCGTCTGGATTTCATTCCACGGAAGGCAGCCTGCAGGTTGATGACTGCCGTCCTCACATCTTGGTAATGTTTCACCTCAATGTTTCTTTCCCTGTTGGCTCTAAACCTCTGCTGTAAGACGCAGACTGCCCAGCGTTGCTTCCTGAAGACTGCCTGCTGTTGGTACCTCTTAAAATATGCTTGAATAACCGTAGCTGCTTTGTGCATCTTGGCGATGTTGTGTCGCACACAAAGACCTCTGAAAGCCGCCTGAAGGACGACGGCCGAATGTCTGATTTCCAGGAACTTTTTCCTCTCTTGCCTCTGAAGCAGACACGAGCGGTAGCGTCTCTGGATAATGATGGCGGACAGACGCATGGCCTGGAACTTCACCTCCTCTCTGTGTCTTCTGAATGCAGATTGGATGACGGTAGCAGCTTGATTCCAGACACGGACTTCCTTCCTGACCTGCTGGCCTCGGTACGCTGCCTGGAGGAGGACTGCTGCCTTACGAAGTGTTTGGTATTCTCGCATTTGTTCCTTTGCTGCCACCGTAGCCCGATACCTCCTCTGGACGGTGAGGACTGACGACTTCAAGGTGAGGAACTTCTTGCGTAGGCAACGCGTCCTGTAAGCTCTCTGGACAACACTGGCTGCCCAATGCCTTTGTTTAATCAATCTTCTGGATTTCATTCCACGGAAGGCAGCCTGCAGGTTGATGACTGCCGTCCTCACATCTTGGTAATGTTTCACCTCAACGTTTCTTTCCCTGTTGGCTCTAAACCTCTGCTGTAAGATGCGGACTGCCCAGCGTTGCTTCCTGAAGACTGTCTGCTGTTGGTACCTCTTAAAATATGCTTGAATAACCGTAGCTGCTTTGTGCATCTTGGCGATGTTGTGTCGCACACAAAGCCCTCTGAAAGCCGCCTGAAGGACGACGGCCGAATGTCTGATTTCCAGGAACTTCTTCCTCTCTTGCCTCTGAAGCAGACACGAGCGGTAGCGTCTCTGGATAATGATGGCGGACAGACGCATGGCCTGGAACTTCACCTCCTCTCTGTGTCTCCTGAATGCAGACTGGATGATGGTAGCAGCTTGATTCCAGACACAGACTTCCTTCCTGGCCTGCTGGCCTCGGTACACTGCCTGGAGGAGGACTGCTGCCTTACGAAGTGTTTGGTATTCTCGCATTTGTTCCTTTGCTGCCACCGTAGCCCGATACCTCCTCTGGACGGTGAGGACTAACGACTTCAAAGTGAGGAACTCCTTGTGTTGGCAATGAGTCCTGTAAGCTCTCTGGACAACACTGGCTGCCTGATGCTTTTGCCTGATGATTTGTCTGGATTTCATTCCACGGAAGGCAGCCTGTAAGACGACAGCAGCGTTTCTTTTAACAGTCAGACTTTGCATCTCCTCTCTCATTTTCTTCGTAGCCCTGTAACGGGCTTGCAATACTCTTGCAGCCCAGTGGAGCTTCTTAAAGTTCTTTCTATCGCGGTATTTTCGGAAGTGAGACTGTATTCTAACAGCTGCTGCGTGCTGGGTATGCAACTGCTTCCTGATTTTACAACCCCTGTAGGCCGCCTGCAGGCGAATGATGGCCCTACGCTTTGACAGGTAGTCTGAGCGGTCCTTTCTTGCCAGTATACCTCGTCGGTACCTTTGCTGACAAACCGAAGCTGCAGCCTTGATAGCGAGGAACCTTTTCCTATCCCGAATGGCAAGGAATTTTCTCTGAATGATTGCAGCTGCTCGGTGCATATCTCCCATCATCCTCCTGGCCCTGTGGCCACGATATGCCGCCTGGATGACGACAGCGGCGGATTTCATATCTCGGTACCGCCGCCAGTCTTTACCCCGGAGCATTTTGGCCCTGTAGCGTTCCTGAATTATGATGGCAGCACACTTGGTGGCCAGGTAAGCTACTTGAATTCTGTGCATCCTAAATTGTGCTTGGATTGCTCGGGCAGCTCTGTGCCTCCTCTGTAGCTCTCTTCTCACTCTGAAGCCCCGGTAGGCAGATTGTAACGTCATGGCGGCCTGCTTTACCCTCCTGTATTTGTTTTGACATGCCCTACAAGCCACCAGAGCTCTGTATCTGCTTTGGATGATAACGGCTGCGCTTTGGAGGAGAACGTATTTATTCTTACATAAAAACATTCGAACTGAAGCCTGAATGATCGTTGCTGCCTGGTGCTTTTTCTTGAGCTCAGTCCGAACCCTCATTCCTCTGAATCCGGCCTGGACGGTAACGCAGGCCGCTCTGACGCGCAGGTAGGCTTTCCTCGTGTCATTTCCGACCATGCGAGCCCTGAAGCGCCGCTGAATGACTTCAGCTGCCGCCTTTTTCGACCTGTATTCTGATTGCGCTTTGTGCCGACGGTAGTTAGCCTGTATTAGCGTAGCACAGCGATGCCACGTTCCCATTCTCCTCCTGACAGCTCTGCCTCTCCAGTTAGCTTGCACGGTGAGCGCGGCATACCGAAGAGCATCGTAATCCTTCTTGGTCGAGCGTGCCAAAATCGTGGCTTTGTACTTTCGCTGTATAACAACAGCGGCTTCTCGCAGGAGCCGGTAGCGCGTTTGGGCGGCGCGCTTCCTAAAAGCTGCCTGAATCGCCGTCGCTGCTTTGTGCTGCATTTTCAGGGATTCCCGAGAAACTTTTCCGCGATAAGCCGCCTGTATGGCGATGGCGGCGCACCGCATCCTAACAAACGCTTGCCTTTCCACAGAGGCCCTGAACCAACGCTGGATGATGACGGCGGCGCACCTGATCTCGGCCACCTGTTTTCTGACAGCGTGGCCTCTGAAGGCGCTCTGGATGACGACCGCCGAGCGGTGCTGCAGCTTCAGCGCCTGAAAGCGGCGTCTCTGCGCGTGACCTCTGCATCGAGCTTGAATGAGCACCGCGCTTCGTTTCAGCGTCCTGTATTGGTAACAACACCTGTGCCTTCTGTACCAGGACTGAATCCTGACGGCAGCAGCGCGTCTTTTTGCCAGTTTTGCCTCGCACCATTTCTTAAATGCAGCTTGTATGACTCTGGCGGCGCCGTTTTCTGTCTCCATTTTCTGGGTTTTCCATCTCCTGTATCTTCTTTGCGTTTGAACCGCTGCATTTCTAAGGCAGAGATAATGTTTCCTCTCTTCTCTTGCAAGAACCGACGCTCGCCAGTATTTCTGAATGACCGTTGTCGCCCAGTAGATTCTTCCATAAGCAGAAGCCGCCCTCCTCATTCGCCATTGTGCTTGGACAACTATGACGTAGTGATTGAGGCGTTTATAAGCCTTCACGGCTGAAAACATCCTCCATTGAGCCTGCAGGGACAAAATGAGGAGCTTCAAACACAAGTTTTAAGGCATCCAGTCGGGAACCCTGGTCCTGTATGTTTGGTTCTCGTACACTCCTCCGGCACTGACCTGGATGACAGCGGCCGCTTTGTGCTGCAGAGCCAGAAGTTGAGCTCGTTTCTCCAGCCTCAGCCGGTTCCGGGTCGCGAACCCCCTCCAGACTGACTGGATGAGAACGGCAGCTCGATTCTGCCTCTCAGCTCGACGCCTCTGGAGGAAAGTTCTCACAAGTAACTGGATTTTCACAGCAGCTGAGTTTCTTTCCTGTAACCAAAGAAAAAGGAACATCATTTATGTACTACTGTTAGTTAATTTTAGATTTTGGTTTGATTCATCTAGAATACAATGGAACCATTCCATGTCTAACCTCTTCCTTGAGGTCTAGAACAGCGGTTAGTGTCAAAACTTTAAATGAAATAGAGCGTCTTTCTTTTTCAATGTGTAAACATGTAATTCCAACAGAATTTATACATTACACAATTTTTTTCTTACTTAAAATGTAATTGTTAAATATAAAAAAATCATTGTTGAGGATCTTTTTTTCAGTTTCCATAAACTTAATGCACTTAGACCTCATTTATATCTAAAAGGTTTGCGACATATGCACTGCAAGCATTATTTATTCAAAGGAAGGAATAAGTTCATGTGTTAGAATGCATATGCTAATTAAATAAATCATTTAGGAACATTTACAAAAAAAAACTGTTTAAAATCTTACAAACCACCAAATTGAATTATTGGTGCATGCTTTAAAAATACCAGGGTTAAACGAAGATGTAAGAATGAAGCAATCAGGATCTAGATTTTATTTTCTCTAACAGGTGAAGTCGCGTTCTTGTTATTGCAGATTTTTTCCATCATTTTGAAAAAGTTGTTGAAAATCAAAGATCAAATATCTTAAAAATAAGAACAACTTATGCTGATAAGACCAGAGCACAGAACACACTGGTGGATTCTTCAATCTATCATGCAAACTTTAGTCCAACCCTGATCGAATGAACTGACCTGAACCAACAGGAACCAAACTGGTTCCATTGATAGAAACCCCCCCTCCCCGAAGTCCAGCCGACATGAAACCCACCTGGTACGTTTGCAGATCCTTCTTCAACTTGTATTTCCTCCAGGCGTCCTGGATGACCCGAGCTGCTCTGGTTTCATTCCGGAGGTCGAGAAGACGAGCGCACAGGAAGGACAGGTACGACAGGACGACCTGGGAAGGAAGCGGTGTGAATGAGAGGGGGGGGGGTGTTTCAGACGTCTAGAGGTCGTTCTGGAATGAATGTCTGGATGTCTGAATTCCGTAACAATCGATGTGCATTTGATTCTGGTGCGGTCGCACCTTCTCATTGGGGATGGTGTTGGACATGTCAGCTGGGTTGATCATGGCTGGGACGCCGCCCAGGAAGGACACGGCGGTGTTAATCAGCCTGAAGTTGTTCTTCTCGTTCTCCAGCAACTCTTTAAATTCCACTGATGGAGAAAACGGGCCTGAAAACAACCATCAAAACATGAATACGATCCCTTCGTGCCTCAGACTTCCTAAATTCCAACTTTTCCACACTTAATAAACGTCTACTGGAACCCGGCTGACAGGTACCGTTCACGCCTGTCGGACCGGAGTCGAAGGAGCCGTCCGAGTCGCTGGCAGAGCAGCTGAGCTCCAGGCGGCCCCTCGGAGAGCACTCCACCGTCTGGGTGGTGCTGTGGCTGACGGCCCCCTCCGGCAGGAGGCTGGGGTGGTAGCGGTGGATGAGGCAGCAGAGGACGCGGCCGTCCGAGAACGCCACTGTGAAGTTCTCCACCTGCACAGTCGGACCAGATCATTTGAACCATACGTGATTCGTTTGTGAGCTGAAAATAAAAAATAAACCCACCTTCAGGCTGTAGAAGTCGCTGACGGCTCGGACCCACTCCATCAGCAGTGCCACTTTGGCGCTGCCGTGTTCGTACGGTGTCCTTGTCGCCGCGGCGCCGCCGGACTGCCATCCCTGATCAGCCTTCAGCGCCGCCAGCCGCCGTTTGGTCCTCAGGGTGGTCTGCAGGAAGCTGATCTCCTCCCTCAGCTGGTGCTCGTCCAGAATCACCTCCACCTGCAGAGACGAAAACGCCTCAAACCTCTGCACCACGGCGTCGATGAGAGGAAACGTCGAGCGAGCGGGTCCATTCGTACGTACGTGGAACGCAAAGATGATTTTCCACAAGAGGCTCAGTGTTTTCTCTCTGTGTCCGTCCACCACGTCTCTGGAATCAATGGCGGAGCCTGAAATTGGAAAAAACGTCTCTGAAACCATTCCAGGGTTTTGTGTGTGTGTGTGTGTGTGTGTGTGTGTGTGTGTGTGTGTGTGTGTGTGTGTGTGTGTGTGTGTGTAGGGGGGGTGTCTGCAACTGTTCGCTCTGATCTGAATTACCGTGCTCATCCTTCAGGTCGACCCCTTTGCTCCTGAGCACCTGCAGAGCGATGTCGACATTGTGAACCTTCTGCAGGCGGCTGATGGCCGGGAGGCGGAGCTTAGACGACAGACTCCAGTCCTGGACGAGGAGCTCCATCACACGTCTGCAAACGAACGTTAATCACTTCCTTTACGTGTTGTTCACTGAAGATAATCTGTTGATTTCACATCCCTGTCCCAACATTGAACCGTATTATTTTATTAAAAGATGTGTCGCTTTTTAATCTGTCAACATTATGCTGTTAAATTATCGTTACATCAGGACTGTAAAGAAGGTTTTTAAATAACAATATTCTGTATTGTTATCATTTTCAAGCATATATACAGTATATATATGTAAAACAAACGAGTTGCTATAGAACTTTTTACGGCGTGTCAGCCCAACCTTAATGATTCCACAAAGACGCATCTCTGCAAGATCTCTGATGTCTAACCAGAAAAGCGTTAGCGTCTCTTCTGGAGTATATTTGACCCCAAAATTTATATCTTTCCTAATCATCAAATTTCTGCGACAACTTTTATACATAATCCTCTCAAAAACCAGAGACCCGTGACGACTTAACCTCTCAGAAACGAGAATACACCAGCAGGGATATAAAACGGCACGGCGTTAAACCTCACGACGTCTCACTCACACTAGACGTATGCCGCATTTTAAATCCACTGCCAGATTCTTCACGGCGAAGTTGAACTCGTCCAGGGGCGTCTGGACGTGAGAGACGGGGAACCCCAGGTAGCCGAGGTGCCGCGAGAGGATTCCCTCCCCGCTGAGGAAGTCCCTGGAGAAGGCCAGGAGCAGGTCTTTACTCGTCTGCGGGGGCAAAACCACAGGAGATGCACAGCAGCGTTAACACAACACAAGTGTTCATAGATTAAAATTGAACCCAAAGTTCTTTATTACAAGAACCTCCAGTGTTTGACCTTTGACCTCTGGCCGTTCCCTTCATAAACAGTGAGAAACATTTTTGTCGCTGGCATCAGAAGACAGCGACCGACCTTAAACTCGGCGTCCGGGCAGAACAAACAGGGGTTGTGTTCGATCAGCCGCGACTCTTTGGCTTTGTCCAGGAAACACACCAGCAGGAGCAGTTTCTTCAGCGTGAAGCGCGACAGCGCCTCCTCGTGGCCTGACCAGGAAAAGACAAGGAGCTGTTAAAACATTTCAGAATCAGAAAGTTATTGATCCCTGCCGGAGAAATTGGTTAAAAATTCTTATAGGTGGAGGAAATCCTGACAGATTCCAAAATATTTGTTCCTTTAAAAACGAGACAAACAGAAAGCCTGAAATCACCTTAAGGATTATGGGATTGATTCGTTTTCTGAGGAAGTCAAGACATTTGTTCTGAAATTAAAATTTAGCTTCAAACCTTGCCCGACTGTGACTCCTGCAGAGCTGCTGATTAATAAGTAAGAATGTTAAATTAATCGTCAACCACTTCCCTAATCGATCAGCTGGTAAATATTTGGGGCAAAACCGCCCCCGCCGATTGTTTTGTGTGATGACTTGCTCTTTATTTTCGATCAATTTCGAACGTCGATCAGGTGCAGCTCTGAATTCCAGGTCACGCTGAATTATTCTGATCAATATCATTGTTAGATCAGTAATGCCATCCAGACCCCCACAGGTGCTTCCTGCTGCGTTGGTGGATCTTTAACCATCTGGACGTACCGTCTTTGTAGAGGTGAGGCACTTTGGCATGTCTGAACTCGGCGGCGATGTCCGGGTTCCAGAGGAGCCGCTGGAGGATGAACATGGCCAGACCCAAAGCGTCGCTGTTGCTCTCCAGCGAGATCAACTCCCCGTAGATCGTCTGAGAGGCGAGCGGCGTGGCGTTAGGAAGGAGAGGAAACCGACACAGATTGGAAAAGAAAAAAAAAAAAAAGAATCCGACCGGGTCTGAATACCTCCAGGCCGATGCGCAGCCACAGCGGGTTGTACGAAAGAAGCCAGTTGAGGACTTTGGTGCGTTCGCCTAAAAGACGGAGAAAAAAAACAGGAAATAAGTTAATTTTCAGCCGAACCAGTCAGAGAGGAGCGAAGCGCCGACCCGTACGTACCGATGTCGCGCCACAGATGGCGGTCTTTCCGGATCAGCAGCCTCCTGGCCTCCACCTCCAGCTCCAGCCTCTGGATGGCCTTCGCCATGGCCTCGGACGTGAACAGCTGGCAGGCGGCGCGGCGCAGGCGGTTCAGCTTGCGTCGGGCCGTGTAGGTGCTGAACGACATCTCCTCTCTGGTGGGGGCTTTGGGCACGCTGAACTTGCCGTCGCCGCCGCCCATCGCGATGGACACGGCGTTGACTACACCAGACGAGAGAAGCGTGTTCAGGCTGTTTGGACGATCTCCCGCCTCACTCCCCCCCCACCCCCACCTGACTCGTCTCACCTTTAGCGACCTCCGTGTTGACCTTGAAGTCGTCGGGCGTGAGGACGTAGTTGATCCACCAGGTGAAACCGCGCTCCTGCTTCTCCACCCACCTCTCGTCGTAGAACATGTTCTTGGCGGCGAACGGCATCGGGTGTCGCGGTATCGCTGGAGGAGAACCAGGTGAAGAGAAAGTTAAGAGAAATGAAAACCAAAACTCCTCTTTGGTGAAGCGTCTCTGGCAGTAGCCCACCTGTTTGGACCGGTTTGATGAAAGTCAGCTTCGACTGCGCCACGGCGACGACTCTCTTAGTCTTCCCAGAGGAAACGCCGGTCAACTTCACCGGACGAACGCCTGAGAGTCAGGAAAACATGCTGAGTGTCTGGTAGATAATTTAGGGATTGGGAGCTTTTTCAAAAGGCAAAAACGGATTAAATTGAATTCAGTCGTTTTAAATGGAGCTCAGTGACGGAACGGATTCGACTTGACTCTGGAGGTTCTGCTGCGTATCGATGGAATACCTCTAGCAGCGGGTTTGGAGCGTGGCTGGATCGCCTGAGCAGGAATCGCAGACGGTTCTTTCTTCTTCAGCGACGGCGTGGGGCGCACCGATCCTACAGGTGGGGAAAGCTTTTAAGGTAAATACAGAGACAGAGCAGAGATTGCACACACAGGTAAACGTATCACATGACGCATCACCTGCTCTCGTCTGGAGCCTCCTCTCCTGAACTATCTTCGCGGCCGCTGCTCTGCTCCTTTTGGCGCAGGCGGTTTTCCCAGCATCCTCCACTTTCCCCCCGTCCCTCTTCAGGTACTCCTCACTCTTCCTCTTCTTGCTGTTCACTGCTAAGTGGATGGGAAACGACTCTTCCTGGACGTACAGGGGGGCAGACGAAGGCGAACGCGGTTCGTGGATGCCTGGGTTCGACGTCGGGGGTAGAGGGGAAGACGAGCCCAGGGGGAAGGGGGTGAGGGTGGGGGAGGTAATGGCGATGGTGGCGGGTGATGGGGAGATGGGTGAGAATGAGAAGCGAGATGGAGCCACAGGTAGGGGGAAGGTGACGGGCGCGGCCGTGTCGTCACACGTGGGGTCTTGGCGACCCACAATGCCTGGTTCTATAACAGGAAGCCTCGGCGTTTCCGGTCCAGACTCACTCTGACTGCTGCCCTCCGACAGCTCCAGCGTTCTTTCTAACAGCCTCCGCCTCGACTTCTTGATTTTCCTCCCACTGGAGCCGTCGGCCGCGTCGGGCGCTTTACCTTTGGTGACCGTAGCCGAGGTAAAAGACGCCTTTTTGACCTTTCCTGCCTCGTCGGCGTTGCAAACAAAAGCATCAGTCACAACATTTTTACTGACGAAGAACGTCAGTCTGGGCTCGCCGGGCTCGGACCCCCGTGGGCTGACGGACGACGCCTTGAAGGCCCGATTGCCACTCTTGGATTCCAGGGAATCGGAGAAGCCGCAGCTGGAGCTGGAGTCTCCAGGGCTGGCGTTGAGATCCGAGTCGATGAGAGCCAGAGCATCTTTCAAAGACGGAACCTCCGCTCCGGGCGAGACGCCATCGGCGTCATCAGAAGGCGGTCTCTCTGAGTAAATGTGAGGCATGAGCTTCTTGAACCGCTCCGGCGTTCCGATCGGTGACAGTGTGGCGTTCAGAACCGAGACCAGATCTTTGCTAACGGGTTTCCCCATCAGGCTGGCGGGGCTGGCGGACATGTTGCCGCTGTCCATCAGCTTCCCAGATGGGATCAGGAGGTCGTCAGGAGAAATCCTCCGAGTGTGATGAACGCCGTCCAGGTCTGACGACATCACAGACCGCTGGGTGGGTTTCAACACCTTCATCTGTTCTGGTTTCAGGGGGTAAAGGTCAAGGGGACCAGTCCTGGAGACGGACCTCTTCCTAACAGCTCTGTCCTCATTGACGGAGGAGAGCGGGCTGCGAGGTTTGTCACGTCTGTATTGAGACTTGCGGATCACTTGGAACGTCTTATTGCTCGCCATCTTCAGAGGCTGGTCCGTTTTCTTCTTCCTGGGCGGCGCCGCCGCCTTTCCGTCCTCTCTTTTGTTTTTGATCGTGTCCCATAAGCTTTTCTGCAACACAAGGGAGACACTAATCCAAAATGATTTCCCCCCTCCATCCGAGAACAGAAATCAAAGCACAACAAGATCAATCAATCTGACTATAGTAATATCGATTAATCACTTTTTTCCCCCCCGTTCCTCTGCATCCCTTTGAGGTTATTTACCTTCTTCTTCTTTGGTGCTTCTGCTCTCCCAAGCATGACAGCCTGATGCTTAACGACCCCATTGGCGCTGATGATGAGGAGCTCCCTGATGCCCCCCTCCTCAGCAGGTGTCCAGGTTACCGTCAAACCGAACGAGCCTCCAGGCTGCCACACACAAATCACCAAATAAATAAATAAATAAATAAACAATTAAAAAAAAAAAAAGTCAAAATCAAAATCCAGAATTTGTTTATTTTTTTATTGTTAGCATAGCAGCTAATGGTTGATGCGCTGCACAGAGGAGGCTGTTAGCTAGATAGCTGTTAGCATTAGCCCGGCTCGTACCTCGATCGTAAACGTCCTGCGGTCCACAGAAAAGCCTTTACTCGACGGGATCTTTTCCACGGTGACCTCCGCTTCCGCGTCCTCCGTGGGGTTCTCGATTCGTAAAAGTGCCGCCTTGGATGTTCCCAGTTTCACGGCTCCGAACGTCAGGAAGGGAGCCCTGGAGAACTGGATCAGACTCAGCACCGGTACGTCGTTCTCCTTGTTGTTCTCCTTGTCTCTCCGTACCGGACTGAAGTCCAGAAATCCTCTCTGCGTCACCGCCAACGGTTCCGACATGATTAAATACTCAATAACGATTAAAAACAGTCGTTAAAAGACAGCTACATGTTTCGATATTAGCAAACGTTAAAGACATGCGACGTTCATCAACACCGAATTACATTCTGGTTTGAAATTCGGGCAGTACGCGTCGCCAGCCAATCATAAGCGAGGACTGAATGACAATTGAGCTGCAACCAACCAATCACACCTCGGCGAGGTTTTTTAAATCCTCGTAAGTCACGCCTATCAAAACAAGTCACAGCAGCGACAACACTAGAGAAAATAATGAATTTATCCTCCCAGTAATTTTTAAACTATGTCACTTGAGGTGAAAATAACACAAGAATTCGAACAACATTTAATAATTAAATATTCCAGAAGTTCAGTTCAACATCTCGTCTAAAACAAATACTTGTCCCGATATTTTGATATTGATTGATGACGTAAATGTCTACACGATCTTTGCGTCACCACGTCGTGTTAGTGTGGGATGTGAGATATGAATATACCGGCGTCCAAATCTGACGTCGTCACCAGGTGGTTACGTTTATAATGAGTCGTGGAAGATATTGTTGTCACCGCTCGGATAGCTCGCCGTGATCGTATAGTGGTTAGTACTCTGCGTTGTGGCCGCAGCAACCCCGGTTCGAATCCGGGTCACGGCAGTTTTTGTTAAGACAGTTTTAAGAGATTACATTTTACATTTTACACATAATTAATGATTACCACTAAAATACTGTACTTAGTCTATAAATCAATCCGTCATCCGAAATGATACCGTCGAAATTATAAATACTACATTGTCAGTATTTTCTGCTGTTTTGGGAGTAATGTACTGCATCTAATGTTAAATCCTCATTAAATTGTACGTTCTATAGATCGATAATATAGTAAGTAAATTGTAGAGTAAACTGCATCTTATACTATGCGCTAATGAGTAAAAATGTAATTGACCTTCAGGTGGGAAATTGACACCAACTAGTTTTGACACCAGTTGTGATATTAAAATGTTTACTTTCAATAAAATTAAATGTAAAATAAAATTACAAATAATTAAAAATAAAAATATAATTATAATAAAAATAAACGTTAAATAAAAAATAAATTTAAAAATAAAATAAATAAATAAATAAAATATTCGACTATAGTGAAAAACCTGATCTACTGTTCCACTATTTAAAACACTGTTTAGTTAAATTCCCTGTATCTATTTATAAAAACATTACATTTGTTCTGTTCAGTTGCACATTACTCTTAATAGGAAACATTTTTCTAATCCTGTTGTGATAAATCACGTTAACAAAAAGCCTCAAAGGTCAAACAATTGTCTGTGTTATCTGTCAGGAAAGATTTACAGTACTGTAATGTGTCCTGTTAGCAGGTATTAGCAGTTCTATAGCTGTGACTTGAGTTACCCATCCTCCTCAGCACATCTTTGTCTTGCCTGTATTTAGCCGCCCTCACTGAGCACTTATACAAAAGGAGACCGAGAAGCTGTGTTAAAGATCTCCTTCTGCGTGAGAACACAACAGTTCCCTCTTTCACCACCGCAGAGCCTCAGAAACACTCATTCTACTGTATTTTGTTTTGATTCCAGAGCGCCTGCGCGGGCGGCTTGGTCACGTGACCCGCGCCTCGTCCAATCCCGTGCCAGAAGCGCACGGCTCGTAATTTTGAACAGACGGAGTTCCGTCGGGCAGAACGACTCGTCCGCTGCTGCCATTGAAAAAAAAACCCAAACTGACAAACATACGACCCGGCATTTTCCCAGTAATGGATCCTTTTGTTTGTTCTGTTTGACGCGGCTTCGGTTCAGGTGGTCATGAGTTCGCATGTCATCACGCCCGGACCGTACCGAGCCACCAAACTGGTGAGTTTACCCCGGGTATTGATCTGGAATGCTAGCCGGAGGCTAACAGCTAGCTCAAAGGAGCTTCAATGGCGGCGCCGTAAATAAATATCTGACGTTATAAAACAACTTTTATCAGAGCGGTTTCAGACATTATGGAATGTTATAAACTAAAACAACAGTTGTTTCATTCAATTACACAACAAGAGTAGTTTTGTTTCCTTTGCATGTCGTTTCCTCAATATTTGTTAGTTTTAAAATCTGTGCCTTTAGCTCCATTTTCAGTGCATCATATGAGTTTATTAGTAGTTTTTTAGTGCGTATTATTAAAATATTTTGTGCTGCAGTCTCAGCAAAGCTGCTGTTTGGAGATAAACAGTGGAGGTATTTAATTAGGACTTGATCTTTATTTGTCACAGAGACATGGTGCCACAAAAAGGTCTTTTTTCAGCCACTCACAGTAATAATAATAACCATTCTGTCATTGAATTTCCAACAAGCTGAAGTTTTTGTGTTGCTTTTATCCTGATTTAAGGTGAAAAAATTCTTTACACTTCATGTTTTTTTGTTATTTGTATGGATGTGAGATAGAATCTTAAAGCGCATCATCAAGATTGTGACTCCTGGATGATTCAGAGAAACGCCCAGAGCTAAAACTGTTGTTTTTTTTACAATAATAACAACTCAAAGTCTCAATACAATAAGTTTTGACATATTGAAATCGGCCATGAATGACCTTGACCTAACTTAGGAGTTCAGCGCTGCTTTGTTCTGTCTGTTGTTTGCATTCATTGTGGAGATTTTCCCTTCGGCAGCGCAAGAAAAATAAAGATATACCAACAGAACCAGTTCGTCCTGGTTCTGTTACAGTCAGCAACATCCATCAGTACACATAATCTGAGCATGAAATCAAGTCACCGTAGAAGTTGGCTTGTGCTAAACCTTTTGTCTTCTTGTAGTGGAATGAAGTCACTCGTCTGTTCAGGGCTGGTATGCCCGTCAGGAAACATCGCCAGAACTTTCGCCACTATTCCTCCTGCTTCACTGCTTCTGCCGCCGTGGATTGGCTTCACCAGCTGCTCTGTAGCAACAGCAACTTCGGCCCTGATGTCACCCGGCAGCAGACGGTGCAGCTCCTCAAGAAGTTTCTGAAGAACCACGTGATCGAAGACGTGAAGAGTCGATGGGGCTCAGAAGATTTTGAGGACAACAACATGTTGTACAGGTGGGCAGATTTTAGAGAAATATAACTTTCTGGAATCATCAGTAAAATGTCATGAGGTTAATTATTCAATTGCATCTCCATGTCTTCTCTTTCTGCTCAGATTTCCTTCCACCTCTCCTCTGAAGCCCATTCCCTGTCCAGCTCCAGTCTCAGCGCTGAACTCCATCAAGAAAAGGCCTTCATTCAGGGACAAGGAAGGTTTCTTCAGGTTTAAGGCAACAAAGAAGCATGACAGGGAGACACAGGTCAGTTAGACTGGATTTAAAAGTTGTGTATAAAGAAATAAATGAACACATCGTGTGATGGTTCATCCTCTGGTTGTACCTTTCAGGAGAATGTGGCTCCCACCCTTGAATCAGGAGGAGATAATCAGACAGTGGGAGAGCGGGTGGAGCGACGGGAGCTGACGGCGGAGGATGAACGGGAGATCTGGAGAGACATGACCCTGACCCAGTATTTACATCCACATTGAACTGAATAGTCGTGTCATAATAAAGTCCAGCGTGACTTATATTATCAGAACGGAATCACAAATATGTCACAAACCCTGGTTGTATTGATCTGATTGTTTAACCGTTTGTGTTTCAGTCTGCAGAAGATTCTGCATGTGGCTTCTCTCGACGAGGTTCTGGACCCACGTTGTGTAAACCCGCAGAACATCATCCATAATATGACCAAAGTCAACAAGCACGGCGTGGTCACACTGGACGACAAGACCAGTAGGATGATTTCTTTAAAAATATATTGCAAAAAGCATCCTGATTGAATTTTATCTCCTGTGTTCAGCCCGCCCGAGGGCATTTTTCCTTCTCAGCTTAATGTCTGCTCTGTCTCTTCAAATATCGTTAGCGTTAAAATCACCCAACCAGTATAACATGTCGATCGTCTTTCTAGATGACCTTCCGCACTGGGTTCTGTCTGCCATGAAGAGTCTGGCCAACTGTGAGTACTGAGGCTGGAACGTCGCAGCATTTTCTGTGTACAACTTTCCTACAAATGCTTAATGAGCTCCGTGTCCTCAGGAATCAGCACTCTTCGTACATCACGTTAAATCTGTGCACATGTCGGAGCTTCTAATCCACCTTTCTCCATCCTTGGGGGGGGCCGTACTAACCCGTGGTTTTATTTCTAGGGCCCAAGTACGACACGGCGCAGCCGTCCTACCCCGGCTTTGAGCGAGACGTCTTCAAAACGGTGTCGGACTACTTCTACGGCCTCCCACAGCCACTGCTCACCTACGAACTGTATGAACTCTTTATCAACGTCCTGGGTAGGTGTCCTCTTGTTTCTCGTGTCTGTGACCTCTAACGGTGCCCTCTGACCTCTAATAGAGGGTTTTGTTGTTGTCCTTTGTGTTTGTGGAGTCCTAAAAGCGATGCGTATGCCTGTTTTGTGTCGTCTCTGACCGGCGCAAGTTTAAACTAACTCGACCCTCTCCCCCCCTCCTCCTCCATTGTCTGCTTGCACTGACACCCTGCCTGCACTTCCTGCCTCTGTCTCTGCTTCTGCTCTCAGTGTTCAGTGGGTACGTCGCGGCGCCCACCGCTCACCAGCATGGTAAACGCAAGAAGGCCGACCTCCCCTCAGCCCCGCCTCCAGCCAAGGCGTTTTTCCGCTCCACCGAGTGTCTCCTCCTGTCGCTGCTCAGACAGGGGGCGTGCGACGAGACGGAGTCCCCGATGAGGGAGGTGCTCGGCGGGAAGCTGCAGTCGCGATGCGGCGGCAACAACTTGAGCGCCGCCGCTCCTCTGACGCATCAGACCCGGAGCTGCTCGCTGGAAACCTTCCTCGACGACTCGGCTCCCCTCACCCGACAGCAACTGTTCCTGTCCAATGACAGCCTGGCATCCTGTGTCCATAGCAACAGGAGCCAGAGTGACATCCCGGCGCTCCTCAACCCGGCTGACCTGGAATCGGGATCCGAACGGATCCCCGTTGTTTCTGAAAAACCTCCAGGAGGTAAAACCTGGAAGAGACCGTCTGTAGGTTCTGGAACGGGACTGTCCCTCAAACACAGGCCACGCCCCTTGAGGCCACGCAGCATGGGAAGCTGTCTGGACATCGTCATGGAAACCAGGGAGGAAGATATCATGAGTCGAGCCACCAGCTGCCTGAATGTGAACGCTTCTGCAACGCAGCAGCGCTCCCCCCCAGCTTCTCATCCTCCATCGCTGACTTCCTTCGACCCGTCGTCTTCGTCGTCGTCTTCTTCTTCTGCTGTGACCAAAGCACGAAGGTCTGGCGTGACGAGGGGCCCCGGGGGGCCCCGACCCGCCTCCAGTATCTCTAATCTTTGGATCCGCACTGCGCCCCCCGTGGTGCGGCGCTGCCTCAGCTCTCTGGACGTGTCAAAGCGCCGTCGACCCGCTTCGTTGTTTCGACCGCCGGTCCGCACACCGCCGGGCGACTCTGAGCCCCCACAACCCAAATCTGAGCACAGTAAGAGCCTCCCCCTCCCCCGTCTGTGTGTCTGCATGTCGATCCCGTCTCACTAACTCCATCTAACATCTAACATCTAACATCTGCTGCTAAGGAGCTCAGACACGGAGGTGGAGCTGTTTTCTCTGTGTCCACGCCTCAAATGTTTAACATTTCCAAAAGTTCAAGTAAATTTTAACGGAGCGCGAAAAGGAACGACACTTATGTTGAGGTTGTGTAGCACATTATAAGTCTGGTTCGTCTTAATGTGTCAGATTTACCTCCAGCGATCAATCACTCCAGATCAACCACTGTAAAGATCTGACCTGTGGGATGCTGGGTAAAATTTGACTGATTGTTAGCTAATGGCTTTAGTTTAGCTGACAGCAGCACAGAGACGGTTTGTTCACATCGACTTTAACCTCATTTATAGCTGTAGTTGATTAATCCGCTCATCTACGGCGGTGATGGACGAGTCACGCTAACGCTTTTAGACGCCATCGTCACCGCCGTTTCCCCCGTGTGTGTGAATGTGTGTGTGTGTGTGTGTAGGCGTCCTGCAGCCTCAGTCCGAGTGTGTGGCCGTCGAGGCCCTGCAGCTCTGCACCCTCCTCCTCCCCCCGGCGTCCCGCAGGAAGCTGCAGCTCCTCATGAAGATGATGTCGCGCATCAGTCAGAACGTGGACATGCCCCGCCTCCACCCCGCCATCGGCACTCGAACGCTGGTGAGAGCTCGTCTCCGTTTCTTCTTCTTCGTCTTCTTCTTCTTCACATTGGCGTATTGCCGTCTGGTCTTCATGGTTCCACCCCCCCACCACCACCTCCAGATGATTCACACCTTCTCCGGCTGCGTCCTGGGCAGCGCCGTGGAGTGCGACCTGGACGAGCTGTTAGCCACCAGGCTGGTGTCCTTCCTGATGGACCACCAGCAGAGCATCCTCTCAGTCCCAGAGTACCTGCTGGGCGCGATCAACGACCACATACAGTACCTCCGCTCAGTACAGGTACACGCCCCCTCCTGTCAACCGTCACAGCGTCCAATCGGATTCAGGGAATCCACACAGACGCGTCTTCTGTTCTGTCTCGTCCCACCCAGGTCCCGATCGACGGCGTTTCAAACGACAACGCAGATCCAGCTCGCGTTCCGGTGCCGATTCACACCTTCTGCCAGCAGATCAGCGGCGCCGAGTTTGAAAACCAAAGGATGGCGTCCACCCAGAAGGCCATGGAGGAGCTGCTGGACGTGCTGCTGACAGACCAGAACATGAGCGAGAAGAACCGACGCAAGAAGCTGAAGCAGGTAAAACCGTCGGGCGTTGGTGTTCCATAAAGTCTGGTTTAGAGGGAGGGATTTTATTTTGGTGACGTCATCGATGTTCTGCTTTAGTTTCAGAAGGAGTACCCAGAAATCTACAGGAGTCGCTTCCCTTCCTCCGACCGGGAGAGCAACAAACCAAAGATTAAACCCGCCCTCCTCAGCATCAGGAAGACCAAAGCGTTCGGCATCAGGAACTAGACCGACCCGAGTGACGTCACCGTTGTAGAAGTAACAGTCATTATGTCTGCAGTGATTGACGTGTGTTTACAACCTCAGAGTGCATTTTGGGAGAAATTTTAAGCAATTCTGACATTTGTGGTCCAGAAGGGAGAAATTAGATGATAGATTTCTTAATTTATATGATTGATGGCTTTAGGAGCAACGGTACGTCTTTGACATGTTGTCACGTCAAGTTTTTATATAGGTTGTGTAATTTTATATCGTAGATTGTCGTGTGTTGCTTTCAGTTGTGTGTGTTATTTTTCTGTTTCAAAGATGTTTTACATGCTTCTTTTTACGCACACAATTAATTTATTCATCGCCTCATCTTACAAAAAAACTTCTCATTGTTTTTGGGCCAGAAAACTAAAGTAAAATTTGCATCGGAGGTAGACTTTGTTTATGGCAAGCAAACATTCCACTCATTAAAAAGTTGGTTTATTAATATTAAAACTGAACACAAATTCCTTTAAAGTTTCACTAATACTTGTCATAATTTTGGGTAAATGTTTGCTACCTGTTTAAAGTCTCCTCCGGTAGTGAAGTGGTCATTGGCTGCTGCTTGATGTGGAGTTCTTGTCATTCATCTCTTTTCAGTGACGCTAACCAGCTATTGGTCGTCTTAGGTGCAAAACAGAACCCATAAATATCATCCCAAAACAACCGTCTACCTGTCTTGTCTTTTATTTATATGAAGTATTAGTTCTGTCCTGATGTGTTTGTCCTTCCTGTAAACCAGATGGTGTTTAAATGTCTTTTACAGAGAGGTGAATATCGTTCATCCCTCAGTTGTTCCCTTCCTTTACACTGTTTACTATGCAAAATCCTGGGAATAAAACTATTCAGCTATTAATGTGTGTTTGTGCTGATGTGTGCTTCTTATCGCTCAGGAGCTAGCTGTGTTCCACCTAAACAGATCAAATGTTAGCTAGCATCGCTAAAAGCGTAACGACTACAGTCCAAAACAAATGATAATAACCACAGAGGATGAACTTATCAACATCTCTGCATTAAATCTGATGAAGTAAAGTCGAAAATGTTCAGATTCACTCATTTTTAAATGGGTTTTGCCAATCCATCGGCCACACTCAATTCAGTCTTATCTGTGAGCCACACAGAGGTTAAAATATCAGCCGTATTGAAGTTAATCTTTACATAGGAGCACTTTTTTTACTCACTGCCCTTCATTCTTGTAATCTCAATGCAAGAATGAACTTATGTAAGTAATAAAAATAACTTGAAAGCTCATTAACTTTCATTAACTCCTCCCCCAGTCTACGCCGATGGAGTCAGTTTCTAGTTTAAAAAGGTTGTTGAGGTTGTCTGGAACTAATTATACAGGATTCTTCCTTCACATCCATGTGCAAACCACACGTCGTTTTAAAAAAATGAGCTTTATGAGTTTGACCCAAATCACTGGTGGGTGGTGGACGAGTTCCCAGGTTGTCAAAGACCTTGTCCCGGACCTGGAGTGGGGTGGGGGGGCAGAGGACTGAAAGAAGAGGAGACAAAGCTAGCTTGTTCAGACCAGAGGAGGGAGAGGAAATGAGGGGGGGGGATGTGGGAAGCAAGGAAGGATGGAAAGGGGGAGGAGAAAATGGGAGAAAAGGGGGCCTGGCGTCCCTCCCTCGCTGCTGGAAATCAGTGTTGTTGAAATGAAAGTTTGTTTTTGAGCTCTGGTGTGCGTCTGGGTCGGCAGCATGGTCAGCCGGTGAGTCAGGCCTCCCTTCTCCTCTCTTTTCTTTTCATTTGTGTGTTTTGTGTAGGTTTTTTGTTTTTTTTTACTGTTTTCTCACAATGACAGTTCAAACTTGTCAGTTTCCGGGAGTGAAAGAAGAGAAAGCAGGTTTTGTTTTTCCCTTTGAGAGACAAAGATCTGATGGTTAGACGGTGGAGTTTCGTAACTCATGAGGGTGTCTTGAACTGATTATGTCTCCTCTGTGGTCAATGGACTCTGCTAAACAACTGGGGGGGGGGGGGTCTGAAGCCTTTCCTCTCTTGGGTTTGACCTTATGAATCAAAGAGATCAGTCATGATGGAGGTAACAAGAAAATACATTCATTTATAGATAGCAATAAAGAAGAAAAACAAAGCAAGATGGAGAGGTAGAAAGAAAAAAAGAAGTGTGGAAACTTCTCGACGATAGAAAACAGAACAGTGACGCTTCTTCCTTCAGGATGGTTTTCTGATTTTGTTCACGCTCTGGAATCGTGCCTTAAACTTGGTTTCCAATTTTCCTGTCCAGTGTGGAGCATCCTGCCGGGGGCTACAAGAAGATCTTTGAGACTGTGGAGGAGCTGAATGAACCTCTACCTGCAAAGATCAACGGTATGACGGAGGGAGGGGCGAAGTTTTCAGAGTCAACCTGCATTTTTATGGCCAGTTTGGCTCCAGATTACTTCTTCTTGATTGTAAATGTCCGAACGCAGGTGTCCTCCCTTCCTGGCTGGGGGGCAGTCTTCTCAGGATGGGTCCGGGTCTTTTTGAGGTGGGAGGTCAAGCCTTCAAGCACCTGTTTGACGGACAGGCCATCATCCACAAGTTTGACCTGAAGGACGGTCGGGTGAGCTACTGCAGACGGTGAGAGAAGTGTTTGTTGATGGTTTCATCTGGATCAGCACCTTCAGCGTGGTGACACCAGGATGGATCTCTGCAGGTTCCTCAGGTCGGACACGTACGTCCGGGCCCTGACGGAGAACAGGGTGGTCATCACCGAGTTCGGCACGGCGGCATACCCAGATCCCTGCAAGAACATCTTCTCCAGGTCACCGCCGAGACGTTTTGGTTGGTCAGGAGATTTGGCTTAGCTTAGCTTAGCATGAACATTGGAGTTATGGAAGCGGTTCTTTTATGCTATGCTAAGCTAATCAGCTCCTCGTTCTGGTACCAATCTATGCAGATGATGAACTTCTATTCCCAGATGTTTTAAACTTGAACATTTCCTGCCTGTCTTTACTTGTGTGACATATTTCTTGTTGACGTTCTGGTTCCCGTGTAGATTCTTTACGTACTTCAGAGGCATTGAAGTGACCGATAACTGCGTCGTGAACATTTATCCAATCGGAGAGGACTTCTACGCAGTAACGGAGAGCAATTACATCACAAAGGTTGATCCTGATTCGCTGGAGACTTTAAAGAAGGTGACTCGCTTACGTCACATCTATGACCTCCTCATCTCCAGAAGTTTTTTGATTTTTTTTTTTTTTTAATCGTAATTTTTCTTGGTCAACAAAAATTTTCATTGCCATTTTAAAACTTGAAAGCTTATTTTCTCTTTCATCCATTGGTTTCCCGCATTTATTTCAGGTGGACCTGTGTGAGTACCTGTCGGTGAATGGGGTGACCGCGCACCCCCACACTGACGCAGACGGTACGGTCTATAACATCGGTAACTGCTTTGGTAAAAACATGAGTCTGGCTTACAATATCGTCAAGATTCCACCTCAAGAAGGTGAGTTCAGACTGAGTGATTCTTTATGTGAATAAATGAACCACAGGTTCTACTTTAATGTCTCTTTTAATATCTGTGTTCCCAGATGGATCAGATCCTCTGAAAAAATCCCAGGTTGTGGTTCAGTTGCCCAGCAGCGAGAGGTTAAAGCCCTCCTACGTCCACAGGTGCCTCCATTCCTCGTGGTTAACGCGTCATGTGACCAGTTCAAAGCAGGATATGAATCTGTGCTTTCAGAAGAAAGAAAAGAAAAGAAAAAAAAAAGCCACAATCTGTCGACTTCTCTGCTTGTAGTTTCGGGATGACGGACAAATATTTTGTGTTTGTGGAGCAGCCGGTGAAGATCAACCTCCTCAAGTTCCTGTCGTCCTGGGCCATCAGAGGAACCACCTATATGGACTGCTTCGAGTCCAATGAGAGCATGGGGGTAGGTGAAGGAGCCTACCCCCATGTCAGCCATCATAAAGTAACACAATGCAAGCGTAACATATAGAAAAATCAGTGTGTGTGTGTGTGTGTGTGTGTGTGTGTGTTGCAGACATGGTTCCACCTGGCCACTAAAGACCCTCCAGACTATTTGAGCAGCCACAAATTCAGAACATCAGCCTTCAACATCTTCCATCACATCAACACCTACGAGGACCAGGGCTTCGTCGTGGTCGACCTCTGCACCTGGAAAGGGTGAGCGTCCGTCAGGTGTTGATGAAGGGGGTGACACACCCTGGTGCTTACAGCTCCCTCTGCCCCCCCCACACCCCTACCACACCCCCAAAGTCATGACTTTGTCTACAAGTACCTGTACATGGCCAACCTGACGCAGGAGTGGGAGGAGGTGAAGAAACGAGCGACCAGCGCCCCCCAGCCAGAGGTCAGACGTTACGTACTGCCTCTAGACACACACAGGGTGAGTCCACACACACACACACACACACACACACACACACACACACACACACACACACACACACACACACACACACACACACACACACACACACACACACACACACACACACAACAAACACATACATTGCTTTACATAAACATGTAATCATGTATGTTCTTGTGGGTGTGGTCAGGAGGAACAAGGGAAGAACCTGGTGTCTCTGTCCTACACCACAGCAACCGCTGTTCTCCACAGCGACGGTACCGTCTGGCTGGAACCGGAGGTTCTCTTCTCTGGATCAAGACAGGGTGAACACACACACACACACACACACACACACACACACACACACACACACACACACACACACACACACACACACACACACACACACACACACACACACACACACACACACACACACACACACACACACACACATCTCTATAGAAGTTTAACGTCTCATAATTTGGCACACTGATACATTTTATCAGGTGTCGTCTGCATATCAAGATTTCATTTGTAGGATATGAATGAATGAATGAATGAATGAATGAATGAATGAATGAATGAATGAATGAATGAATGAATGAAATTTATTTTGGCTAAATTTATTTTGGCTAAACATATTTCGATTGTATTACTACAACAAAATCAGCATTCTTTTGGTTTTTAACAACATAGGATACGGTAAGATGTTGGTGTTTGTCACGTCTAGAGAATGTTTTTAAAAGGATTCTCTCTCTCAGCCTTTGAATTTCCCCAGATTAACTACTCTCTGTGTCGTGGGAAGAAATACTCCTTCGCTTACGGTTTGGGACTCAACCACTTCATCCCCGATAGGGTATGAATTTATTTTTTTTTTTTTAAACATTTTTAGCTTTTCAAGTAGAAGAAATCTTAAAATTCTTTAATTGTTTTTTTTTTCTTTTTTTAATCGTTATGTTTCTGTAGATAGTCAAGCTAAACGTTCAGACCAAAGAGACCCAGGTGTGGCAGGAAGAGGAGTCTTACCCTTCGGAGCCGCTGTTCATCCCGACCCCTGGGGCCACAGAGGAGGACGACGGTAGGACGCCTGTACTCACACTCTCATGCCCTGTAGGGTTCAGTTCCTACTGTAATGTTAACACACACACACACACACACACACACACACACACTCTTTTGCCCAGGCGTGCTGCTGAGCGTGGTGGTGAAGCCTGGCGCTGAGCGACCCAGCTTCCTGCTGGTCCTGGACGCGGCGACGCTGGAGGAGGTCGCCAGAGCAGAGGTCAATGTCATCATCCCCGTGACCCTGCACGGCACGTACAAACCATGACACCGAGGTCACACGTGATGTCATGCAGCAGGGCCACGCCCCCTTGCTGGGCGACTGGCCCTTTAAATCAAACCAACTACCTATCATCTGCTACCGATAAGCTGCTGTTTGAGATGATTCAAACCTTTAACTCGTTATAAGTTGTATGAAAATTATATAAAAACATAAAAATGTGCAACTGGTATATTTAAATGTTTGGGTTTTTAGCTTTTAATGGCATTCAGTGTATTCACGGCAGCTTTAGAGTAAATTATATCTATGTAGTTAAGTGTTTTTTCAAACTTGTAATACATCAGAATCCAAAGCAATTGCAGTATTTGATATAGATTGTAGAAATAGATTTACTGTATTTCATCTTTCTTTTTCTTGGCAGGAACATAGGGTGACCAATAAGAGTGGAGGTAGGAGCACACAGGTAGACTACATCTTGTGTAGACGGTGTAACCTGAAGGAGATCAGTGACTGCAAAGTAGTGGTAGGTGAGAGTGTAGCCAAACAGCACAGGATGGTGGTGTGTAGGATGACTCTGGTGGTGAGGAAGATGAAGACGGCAAAGGCAGAGCAGAAGACGAAATGGTGGAAGCTGAAAAAGGAAGAGTGTTGCAGGACTTTTAGGAAGGAGTTAAGACAGGCTCTGGGTGGTCAGGAGGTGCTTCCAGATGACTGGACAACTACAGCTAATGTGATCAGGGAGACAGGTAGGAGAGTACTTGGTGTGTCATCTGGAAGGAAAGTAGATAAGGAGACTTGGTGGTGGAATGAGGAGGTACAGGAGTGTATACAGAGAAAGAGGTTAGCTAAGAGGAAGTGGGACACTGAGAGGACTGAGGAGAGTAGACAGGAGTACAGGGAGATGCAGCGTAAGGTGAAGGTAGAGGTAGCAAAGGCCAAACAAGAAGCTTATGATGACTTGTATGCTAGGTTGGCCAGTAAGGAGGGAGAGACTGATCTATACCGGTTGGCAAGACAGAGATAGAGATGGGAAGGACGTGCAGCAGGTTAGGGTGATTAAGGATAGGGATGGAAGCCTATTGACAGGTGCCAGTAGTGTGATGGGAAGATGGAAAGAGTACTTTGAAGAGTTGATGAACGTGGAAAATGAGAGGGAACAAAGACTAGAAGAGGTGACTGTTGTGGACCAGGATGTAGCAAAGATTAGTCAGGATGAAGTGAGGAGGGCATTGAAGAGGATGAAGAGGGGAAAGGCAGTCGGTCCTGATGATATACCTGTAGAGGGTTGGAAGTGTCTAGGAGAGGTGGCAGTAGAGTTTCTGACTGGGTTGTTCAACAGGATCTTAGATGGTGAGAAGATGCCTGAGGAATGGAGGAGAAGTGTGCTGGTGCCCATTTTTAAGAGTACATGTGTGTGAATGAGAGGGACCCAAGTGGAAGAGTGAGGTTAAAGGGAGAAGAGATCAAGGTGGAGGATTTGAAGTACTTAGGGTCAACAGTCCAGAGCAATGGAGAGTGTGGAAAAGAGGTGAAGAAGCGGGTCCAGGCAGGATGGAACGGGTGGAGGAAAGTGTCAGGTGTGATGTGTGATAGAAGAGTTTCAGCTAAAATGAAAGGTGTACAAAACTGTGGTGAGACCAGCGATGTTGTTTGGTCTAGAGACAGTGTCACTGAGGAAAAGACAGGAGACAGAGCTGGAGGTAGCAGAGATGAAGATGCTGAGGTTCTCTCTGGGAGTGACCAGGAAGGATAGGATCAGGAATGAGTACATCAGAGGGACAGCACATGTTAGAGGTTCTGGAGATAAAGTCAGAGAGGCCAGACTGAGATGGTTTGGACATGTCCAGAGGAGAGATAGTGAATATATTGGTAGAAGGATGCCGAGTTTTGAACTGCCAGGCAGGAGGCCTAGAGGAAGACCAAAGAGGAGGTTTATGGATGTAGTGAAAGAGGACATGAAGGTAGTTGGTGTGAGAGAAGAGGATTCAGAAGACAGGGTTAGATGGGGGACACTGATTCGCTGTGGCGACCCCTGAAGGGAAAAGCCGAAAGGAGAAGATCTTTCTTTTTCTTGGTGTATATTCAATACAATCGTACATTCATTGTGTGGCTCTGTGATATGTTGTCAGTGTGAGTTCATATCATTAAGTTTATTTGTCTTTCACAGTTTAGCACCAACGTGTTTGTGAGCTTACGCCTGAAAATGCAAGTGAAATACAAACGATATTTTAAACATTATTTACATTATTTTCCTTAGTACAAATAAAACAATGATAACTTGATATTCTGTACTCATACTTGTTAGACAGGAAATGTTCTACAGTGGCCACGACTGCAATAACGTTCATCTTTAACAATTTATAGCCGTCAAAAAGTAATTAAGGCAAGTTAAAGGTTGTAATGAAGACATTTTGTCAACTAAAACATACTTTTACTGATTTCAACACATATATTAATATAAAACCTGCATAATAAAGGTTTTAGCTTTAAATAACCAGGAGTTCAGAGATATGGATTAAAGGTAGAATTCAAGATATAACAATTATCTGCACTAAAATATTTGTGCATCTGTAATAATCCAATTAAATAAGTGAACCGCTGATAAATTAATTAATTTCTAACACAAGTTATTCCTGTTCAAAAGAAAAAGGAGTTATTAATAGTTATTTAAGATAAATTGATCTTTCTGCTGTAGATCAGGTTCTAAAAGTAAAGACCAGATCAATTGGCCTGTCTATTCAGCCACTTGGTGGTTTTTAATTTAGGTTTAGACACTGAAACTGGCAATGGGGCAATATAAAAACAAAAATGTGGAGAATCAGATTTGATTTCTGTCCCTGATGATGAACACAAAGGTGTTTTCTGCTGCTCCTTTGATGGGCGTCGCCAGCTTTCCGATCGTTGGGATGTTGTTGCGTCCCATGGTGGAGTCCTTCAGACACGTAGAAGCGTCGACCGCTCTTTCTCCGTGGAGAGCTGATACCGCTGCTGTTTGATGATGTCCAGGCATTTCCCCAGAACCTGCAAACAACCAGGAGGTTTGAGCATCAGGACGACACGACGGGACTTTTGGTTTCAGAATGGGACGGTGACACCTGAAACCAAGCTGTGTTTTTATACCTTCCTGGTGTCCTGAGGCAGAATGACGCCATCGTCCCAGAGCCGGCCGGAGGAGAAGAAAGCTGAGCTCTCCTTGTTTAAAGCTTCGTTCAAGTCGTCCTGCTCAGGGTCAGACGGAAGCAGGGAGTCGGAGTGACCCGGAGCCACCATCGACACTCTGGCGTTGGGCCACAGGAACAGGAAATTAGGGTCAAAGGCCCTCCCACACTAAAGACAACCAGGAAACAGGGTTACGTAACAGTGAGGGTTGGATTTTAGCTCCTGTTCACATCTCACATAAGAAAACATTGTAAGCAGCAATCAGATATCGTTTTCATTCCTATCCTGCTTCATTTTAATGAAGATAAGAATGATGGACAGGAGAAAGATGCTGAACAGGCCACTTGAGGGCTTCTCTGGATATTTCTGTCCCTATTTTTCCATTAGAGGAGATGCTTTTTCCAAGCTGGTTGCTTGGAGATCATTCAGAACTATCCTGAACCTGCAGTAGAATCCTGGAGCAGCTGCAGCCTTACAGATGAACTCATGTCATCAGACACGTCTGCTCTTCTTCATTCTTTTATTCCGTCTCTGATCTTTAGGATCACAGACGGAAGAACTTTGGTTCTTTTTATTCTGACGCCGCCGTTCCTTCACGTCGTTACCCTGCTGCATAAACCGTGACTCAAATTCAAGTTTCATCTCTCACCATCGCGTAGCTGTCGGCACCATGGCAACCACCGATCACCACGGTGATTTTGGGAACGGAGGCACAAGCCACCGCTGACATCATCGAACCGTGAGCTTTCAGACGGTTGCTGTTCGCCTCTGCCTAGAAAAGACAGAGAAAGAAAATACGAACGTGAAGTAGAAGAAACCTACACGTGGTGTGTGTGTGTGTGTGTGTGTGTGTGTGTCACACCTGTGTCGTGGAGAGTGTTGGCGCCGCTGCCGGCGCCGTGTTCTGGAGGAAGAGAAGGGGGATGTCTCTCTGGTCACACAGCTGGACAAAGTGGCTTCCTTTCAGCGCCGCCTGGTACAGCAGCTCGCCGTTGTTGGCTACCATGCCCACCAGGTGGCTAACGAGACACAGGCGCACAGGTGAGGAAACACACACACACACACACGCACACACAAAATTAGAGCCTGTTTACTTAAAATCCACCAGCGGTGACAAACAGGAACAGGAAACAACACGTCTGATTCTGTTTTGACTGGAATCGATCGGACGGCTTTTCTCACCCACGTATCCGAGCGAAGCCGGTGATGAGCGTTTGTCCAAAGCGAGCTTTGAACTCCTGGAAGCGACTCCCGTCCACCAGTCGACTGATGACCTGGTCGAGAAGAGAAATAACCTGATTCTAGATTCATGGAGGAGGAAACGCTTCCTGATTTCTCCTGCGCGTTACCATTCTAGCATCCAGACTGTAGTTGTAACATCTGGGAGCGAGAGCCAGGAGCTCCTCCGAGCTGTACAGCGGCTCCTCCTCCTCCGCTCTCCTCTCCTCCTCTTCCTCAGGAAGTTGGAAGTTGAGAGTGGATATGATGTTTCTGGTGTAATCGTACGCCTCCTTCTCCTCCCGGGCGAAGTGATCCACGCAGCCGCTCACCCTGAAACAGGGACAAACGGTCCTGATGGGAGAAGTTTGGTCATTTGAAGAACCGCTTCGATTGGAGGAACCTACTCGGCGTGAAGCCTGGCCCCGCCCAGTTCCTCCGGCGTCACTTCCTCTCCCGTCGCCGCCTTGACGAGCGGCGGTCCGCCCAGGAATATGGTCCCTATCCGATGCACCATCACCGTCTCCTCAGCCATGGTGGGGATGTAAGCTCCGCCCGCCGTGCACGACCCGCAAACCACCGACACCTGTAGAGCGATCGGATGTTTTTACGTCAAAATAATCGATCAAAAGACGCTTCACGAGCCGGTTTGTCTCCTTTCTGATTGAACACCTACTCACTGACGCTCAGGCTTCTTTACCTGTGGGATCTTCATGGACGACATGATGGCTTCGTTGTAGAACGTCCTCCCTCCTTGGTTCTTATCCGGGAAGATTTCCGACTGGATCGTTCCGAAGGCAAAGAGAAATGGAGTTGACTAGAGCGGACAGAAGGCTTCAGAAAACGTTCCCATTGGTGAAGTCTTGTTTCACCTGCAGAGGCAGAAACGCTCCCCCAGAGTCCACCAGGTAAACACAAGGGAGGCGATTCTGGATGGCTATTTCCTGCGCCCTCAGCTGCTTCTTCACCGTGATTGGATACGCTGTGCCGCCTTTCACGGTGGCGTCGTTGGCGATGAATACGCACCACAAGCCATTGATCCTGCCGATACCTGGATGGATACAAACAGACACACACACATGATACCAGCTTCAGTCGAGCTATGAGTTCAGGATGTTGGTACTGAACGGTTTTCTGACCCGTCAGGCAGCCGGCTGAGGGGATGTCACCGTACGGCAGACCCAAACCGGCGAACGGCGACAGCTCCAGGAAGTCCTCATCGTCCAACAGGAGGCGCAATCGATCCCTGACCAGCAGCTTCCTGTTCCTCTGGGTGTGTCTGGCGACGGCGTTCTCCCCGCCCCCTTTCCTCACCTTTTCCTTCAACTCTAAAAACCTTCCAGAGTGGAAAGAGTTTGTAAAACGACCCGTAGCAGGGAGGTAACTTCACACACCGGTGAGAGCGGGACCTACGTCTGATGGCAGGCGCTGCTGTTTCGGAGGTTTCCGTCGTGGACGTGTTGGTGGACGGGCTGGAGGGGCTGATCCAGCACCGGGAAGGCACAGCGGGGGGCTCTCCTCCTCCGGGATGTGGAGCTCATACCTCGAACCGAGCAGCTCCAGCGCCGCTCAGCCAGCCTGCAACAACATGACCAGATGACAGATTTCTCTTTCATAATGACTAGAAAGGACAAACAAACTCTTAATAGCAATAATAAAATAAAAAAACCCCGGGACATTTTGTGTTTTTGCTGGTTTTTTTGTTCAGAGGAAGTGTCACTGCCTCACCTGCCATCATGAAAGAAAAAAATGGAAAATGGAAGGAAAAAAAAAAGGTTATATTTATCCAGTGATGTGTATTATGTTATTTTCCATTTAACGTCACCAATATTAGATTATTTTTACTCAAAATCGCCGAATTTTCACATTTACCGCTGAAATACTGAGAAGAGACAGTAATGCTATCTTGCTATGTGTCACTATTAAAATGTTCAAACACATTTGCTCTATAAAGTAAATTCCCATAATTTAGCTAATGTATATAATGTACAGTGTTTTTTGTCAACAACTGTATGTGTGTAATGTCTTTCCTGAGTTGAGCGGACCTGAAACCGCTGGGAATAGGAATTAAGTGAGGCACGCAGTTCTCCTGCCTGATGCTAGGGGGCGCTGATGATCCCAGGGATTCATGACAGCGAGCTACAGTACAAACATGTTATCGATGCTTCTGTTCAGAAGGAGCTGCGCATGGACTTCATTTATAAGTAAACATAACATATGAACAAACATGTAGTAACAACAAAATGTTTTTTAATCACATGTCCTTATTTGTAACAGTTTGTATGTGTAAATAATTCTGCTCTGAGACTTGAAACATTAGCCACTCACTGTTGCTAATTAAATGGTGAATCAGCTTCACTGTCGGTTCGTGTTTGTAAATCTGATTATGGTGAAGTCGGTGCCTCCCCAGCCGTGAACCTCACTGGTGTGAAGTCCCACACTGGTTCCACCTCGAAGCGCTTTAGCTCAAGTTGGACTTGGCAGGATGTTTGGGTTGGTCTGAAGTCGAGGAAACGACTAAACAGGCTGAGCTACAAGGTATTGTTAGGGGGTTGGCTGGTTCTGGCAATCCCTTGGAGATGACTCCAGCAGCCCCTGGTGGTCCAGATGATGGGGATGGGGTCCTTTGGGCAGCGCCTGCAGCCGGAGGGGGAAACGGCCGAGCTGGAGATGAAGAGGTGTCCATTTGAGTCGAAGCAGGACTTCCATGTTGCAGAAGAGATGCGTTTGTTGCCAAAATTCAATGAGATTGAATTGTTTGAATAAGTAGCATTGGTTGGTTGTTTACTTAGTTAAAT
The DNA here is from genome assembly GCF_040054535.1 of Antennarius striatus. Taxonomy (NCBI): domain Eukaryota; kingdom Metazoa; phylum Chordata; class Actinopteri; order Lophiiformes; family Antennariidae; genus Antennarius; species Antennarius striatus. Next base: position 23,481,823 of record NC_090782.1, on the reverse strand, counting down.
AGTTCTCAACAAGACAAATAGCTTCCAGACACTTACAGGTAGAGGTGTAGAAGCTGGAAGAGGAGAAGAGCAAAACTGTTGACTTTATTTAGGATGTTTCAAATGATTTCCGTCGGTGGTTTTCAGCATCCGATGCAGGTCCTGTGATGATTTGTGTGACCTGATTATGGGGAACAATTCAAAGGTTCACTGCTGGTGCCCAGTGTGAGAGAGATGGAGGTAGCTCATGGGGGGCGGGGGGGGGTTCTCTTGCTGCTGTCCAGGGACGGATGAGAACTGGAAGGTGCAGAAATGTTGGGATACAATCCAAAACTGGGGGGTTTTTTTTGTTGATGTTGAGAAACTTCGTGTCCCACTTGTGGCCCCACCTGCAAGGGCATAACCAGAATGTGTCGTCCCTCCAGACACCCCCCACCCCCACCCCCCAGCAGAGCTCTGTTTGATTTGCTTGAGTTTTTATTGTTATATAATTATCTTGAAATAAACTAACAGTTTATTAATTGTTGATCTCCTTGGTTGTGCTTTTTAAACAACAATGTCACCACATTCACTCATCTGTTGCTATTTCAGTCATTCTTTGTGTTCAATTTTTTTTTTTTTTAGCCACACAATAATTATTATAAATCTATTTTAAAGGTAAAACTTTAAATAATTGTTTTATTTTACAATTTTGAGATAATCCCTTCGCCTGGATAGTAATCCTGAGTAATTCAATAACCAGTGAAGATATTAATGAATGTTTTACGCCGTTTTACATATTTTGCTTACCAATAATAATTATTGATCAATCCAAATGTGATTGTTTTGGCAGTCGGCGCGACACAAAATCTATGTCAAAGGTCGTGAGTGTTTCCAATAATAAATATGAATTAAGAAAAGTTAAATATCGGACACTTCTTACCTTCTCACGCACAGGAACATTTCTGCCAGTTTCAGTTATGGAAATGATAAAACATTCATATGTAAAAGCGATTGTCAACACAAACCCCTGCTGCCTGCTGGTAAATACAGGAAAGGCTTCTTCTTCGCTGCTCTATTTGGCTGTAGCTTCCAGGCAGCGGTGCTCTCTAGCGCCACCTCTGCTGCAGGAGGGGAAATACAGCACTCCGGACAGTCATAAAATCGACATCGCAGAATTTAAATTTTTTATTCAACATTTTCTGCCTCTGTTAACACATTTTTCAGGTTGTATTCTTTATGAATAAGATGCCATCTTATGTAGAGTACCTAAAGTGGTCGTCTGTCAAATGCAGACATCTACATTCATTTTAGAACGAAAATAGTTTCCAATAAGAAATAATAGAAATAATTATAATAAAAAACTCCAATTCAAGTGACTGCGCTGATGAGGTTTATTTTGGAATACAGATACAATCAGCGCATACAACATAGGAGAAATACTAATTATTCCTTTATAAAAATCAATTTACTAATACTAACAATGAAAATTAGTGTACAATTAGAAGTTTTGGGCAAATGTCCCCAGCATCAATTCTTCACCAACAGTTAAGGGTTTCTTTGCCTTAGTGATACGATTAGCCGCTAAGTCTGACCTTCTCAGTTCGCTCACATGTGTTGATATGGTGGCCATCATCAGTAATGGCTTCTGCCCTCCGTGTTCACGTTTTTTTCTTTCAAAAAACTTTAAAGCTGTGTCGTGTAATCCTTTGGTGCTTTGATCTCCAGGTACTGAAGCAGCTTTGAAAGTTTCATTGACTCATTTGTTAGCTTGTTGCCACATGTCACACATGGGAATTTCAGCGCAGGAGATTCACCTGTAGGAACAAAACCCTTACTGTAAGTAGGACTCCTCGTGTTATCTTTAAAATGCAGATTTGGTGTTCTTGGAAGTCATAGGCTCTTCTTCTATCTCCTCATTGGGCCTTTTCTACTTCCAAAGATGTTTTCTTTACTCATTTTTTCTTGTGAGCTTGATTTTGGGGGTAACAGCACTAACCAGTCCTTGGGGACCTCTGCTTTAAACAGTCTATCAGAGTGTCTTCTTTTCCTTTCGGCTTTTCCCTTAAGGGGTCGCCACAGCGAATCAGCTGCCTCCATCTAACCCTGTCTTCTGCATCCTCTTCTCTCACACCAACTACCTTCATGTCCTCTTTCACTACATCCATAAACCTCCTCTTTGGTCTTCCTCTAGGCCTCCTGCCTGGCAGTTGAAAACTCAGCATCCTTCTACCAATATATTCACTATCTCTCCTCTGGACATGTCCAAACCATCTCAGTCTGGCCTCTCTGACTTTATCTCCAAAACCTCTAACATGTGCTGTCCCTCTGATGTACTCATTCCTGATCCTATCCTTCCTGGTCACTCCCAGAGAGAACCTCAGCATCTTCATCTCTGCTACCTCCAGCTCTGTCTCCTGTCTTTTCCTCAGTGACACTGTCTCTAGACCAAACAACATCGCTGGTCTCACCACAGTTTTGTACACCTTTCCTTTCATTTTAGCTGAAACTCTTCTATCACACATCACACCTGACACTTTCCTCCACCCGTTCCATCCTGCCTGGACACGCTTCTTCACCATTCCATCACCATAGCGAACAAGAAGGGGCTCAGAGCTGATCCCTGATGCAGTCCCACCTCCACCTTGAACTTCTCTGTCACACCTACACACACCTCACCACTGTATTACAGTCCTCATACATGTCCTGCACCGCTCTAACATACTTCTCTGCCACTCCAGGCTTCCTCATACAATACCACAGTTCCTCTCTGGGCACCCAGGGCAAACAGTCTATCAGAGTGTAGGAAAAAGTAATACAGACAGAAGGACGTTTCATATCAGTATGGGGAGGGTTCATAAAACTTTAAATTACCGCACATAGTAAAATAAATCGCCGAATTTCATTTCTGGAAGGCATTAACGTTTCTCTAGCTGTGGAGTCATTTATGATGGTCATTTCAGTCGGTTTTGTTCTTTGACGTCTATAAAGGTGTGGCCGCGGGTTTTTCTGTGGAAGTGACAATAGAAGGAGTAGGGCTGACATCTCTTCAGAAGTGATGGTTTTTGTCCCATTTGAGAGACGTTATAAACGCCTTTTATTATTCATTATTATTCAGCCCAATATGCCTTTGTTTCATATCGGGCAACTAATATTTAAAATTATCGTTAAAATAAATTCTCCATAAACAAGAAGAACAGGAGTATTTAAGATTTGCATTATCTAATTTTACAGACATTTTTTGAGTAAATTGTCGGGCATGTATCGCTGACCTGCGTTGCTGTAGTGATATATATTTGCCGCTAGAGGGAACTGTTTACTTACATTCAATAAGTCGTCCAAAGTTCGCAGTGAAAGTTTAATATTTCTAACCAATTAACACGAAAAGTCACATTTTTATCTAAATAAAACATAGACGTTTTGACATGGTCTGACGTCACAGATGCCTTTCTCAGATTTGAACGATTCAACACTAATTTATTAACTTTAAAGTGCATTAAAACTTGGACAAACGGACTTCAAATAAGCACTAAAACAACTAATATTGAGGCAAACGTCAGAAAAATTATATCATAATCATAAATAGCGTACATGCGTCAATTTCTAGTTTTTTCTGATGTCACTGATTTATTTTTTTAATGATCATTACGACTTAATGAACAATTAAATATTAATTTAGTTATGTTAACAAAAACACACGGATGTGACTCGTTTTATTTGCATAAATATTTTAATACTTATTTTATCCACGTTAATTTTGCATAAGTTTGCTTGGGAAAAAAAAAATCCCTCCCACTTTTACTTTTTAAAATTTCTTTTATGTCGTTACTAATTATCACTTGTGTGCTTTGAACAGTGACGGTACTCTAGGGCCACTGGCCTCCCGGGCTGGGCGGCCCCTGTTCGCTAAGGAGGAGGAGGTGTTTATCGGCGGACACTCAGCCAGAAGGACCAGAGCCTCCGCGGCGGGTAGGAGTGTCTGAGCTGGGAGAACCGCATCCAGTACGGCAGAAGACAGACGGCAGCCGCCGCCATGAGTTGGGGAACGGAGCTGTGGGTAGGTCTCAACTCTCCAAACTGGTTTTAAGCTAATGTTTGAATTGTTAGCGGCCCGACGCGGACAGCAATCCGACTTTTCTGTCATCCTGTGCGGGGAAAACAAGGTGCCGAGTTACCTTTTTAGCTTGGTGCTAACGTAGATGCTAGCGGTCAGGTTAGCCGGCGAGGCTAAAGCTAACGCTAATCCGCGGAGCACCTCAGCGGCCGTGACAGCAGCGGAACAATAGGCAGGTTTGGAGGCGCGAGCGACAGCCCGGGAAGCGCGAGGGGGGTTCCGTCCCCCTTTTTCTTCCGTCTCCCGGGTTAAATTACGTCCGTCCGCTTGAACGGACGCGTCGGTTCCACAGGGAACTTAGGAAGTTGTGTGTTGACGGGTTTTTGTGTGTCACACCCAGTTTGAAGGAGAAGCGGGCAGGAGAGCAGCCGCCGGAGGAGCGCTGCCGTCCGGGCACAGTGCTCCGGGATTGTCGGGGAAATTAGCTTGAATTTAAAAATAAATCAGGGAATTTGTGATTTTCTTTTTTATTCTTTTTTTTTAACCTTTTTTTTTTAGTCCTTTATCTTAACTTTAATGTAATTGCACTGGATATCAGATAAAAGCACGCACAACGTCCGTTGTCTTCCTCCCCGTAGAAGCTAGAAATAAATCATTCACGTCAACCACATCTTTGTGTCTCATGGTGTGGTTTGATTACATTTTAAATACCTTTTTTTTTAAAAAAAATGTGTGTTGGTTAATCAATAATTATCAACAGGAAAAATTCAAATAGCGCAAGACCTGCCCTCTTGGCCAGAACCGGAACAGCATTCCCGGGTCATCCCAGCCCATTCCTGATTGGAATATTATTTATTTCCATGCTTGCATCCGATCCCACCATTCAAATTCTATGGGATTCGAGCCAATCCAGGAATTCTGAAACAACTTCTTTCAGGTCTTCCTATGGATCACTGGTCCCTTTTGGAATATCCAAAGCAACCCGAACTGTCTGTGGCTGATCAAGAATAATATTAATATTATAGCAGAACAATCATTTTGAGGTGGAATCTTTAAAATCAGCATTTTCTATGAAAATGGGGGGAAAATTGAGCGTGTAAAACTGTTACTGTTTGACTTGGTTATTGCATCCAATGAATCATTTATTTGTTCCAACAACCCTAATAAACCATCGGGGTTGAATAATTCAGTGTTTGTTGAAGAGCGCTTTCATTTATTATAATAAGAAACATCAACGACGCTCTGCTGATGTGTGTTTGTGCTCCTCCAGCTGACCTCACTGCTTATTAGAATATAAGTAAGATTCAGATTAGTAATCGAAGACAATTTGATGTGAGCTCAGACCTAAGATGAAACATGACTGTTCACAGGGATTGTGAACCGGTGCATGAATGCAGATGTGCGTCGCCAGGATATCAGTGTTGTTTTTGGAGTTTTCCTTTTGGATTCTCTCCCCCTGACTAGTGCAAAGTATGGCTGTGATATAATCAGCAGTGACAGATGATAGAGAGACGAGCGAACTTCAGCTCCATGCTGGAAAAGAAATGGAGATTGCAGCTTGTTTTTAAAGGAGCGCATGTGGTTTCACTTTGTTTTTACATCCATAAAAGATTAGAAAACGCGTTGTGTTTCCACGTGCTGCTGCGTTCCATTCAGATCCAGCAAGATTTTTCCAAGAAGTTAGCTTAATTATTTAATTATGTTAATAAAAATATCAACATGTTTTGCGTTGCACATAAAAACTAGTAGGTTTTATTCCTCTTCATTTCAGATGTATTCTCAACATCATAATTTTTTTAAAAGCTGTAAAACGCAAGAAACCGAAGGAGCGAAAATACAAGATAACAGAAAATGAAACAAAGATTCAATACCGTAAACCCACTATCAATAATCCAATGAATTAAATCCAAAGGATGATATCAATAATTCAATATTTGGAACTCAAACTCACAGGTTGTTCCTTTATTATTATTAAACCAGTTAAATCTGCTGCAAAGTGCTCTGTGTCATCTGTTGAGTGGAGGCGCTGGCCAACCTAATCCCCTCATGAGATTAATATGCTGGCTGTCTGATGTCGGATTACACCTGATTGGCTGTCTGATGTCAGATTACACCTGATTGGCTGTCTGATGTCGGATTGCAGATTTTTGTTAGCGGCATATAAAGGCGGTTGTGTTCTGTGGATGACTGTGTGTGATTTGTTATTCCAGACTGAGAGTGAGTCAGAAGGTGATTTGCCTGTGGTTTCTCAAATTGAATGTGATAGGCTGGCCAATAGATGGTCCAAATACCATTCTTATGATTGTTTATGACCGTCACATGGAGTTGTATCACATTCAATAGCTGTGTGTCTCTGTTTTTGTCTCATTTTCTGTGGTCGACAGTCCAAATATGAGAGAATAGCAGCTGATCTGAGTCAATTTGAGACTAAATTAGGTTATTTTACCCCAAATTTGTTCATTATCAAAGTAATTTCCAGTTTTTTTAATGACCCATTGATGATAGTAAGCGCTGAGCAGTTTTCGATGAGTTGTTTTCCTCGGAATGCCCTTCCCATGAGAGAATAAGCATGCTTTTTTGTTGGAGGAGTCTTCAATTTTCTACATTCCTGTCAGATTTTCCATGCAAATGTCTTAGTCGTAGTTTTTAAACCGATGAACTGCTAATTTAATCTGAACGCTATCATATGTAAATCCCGTTAAATAGAATCTAGCAGTGGTTTTTGCATCGTTTTATTCCGCGTATATCCTGCGTTTTGGCTCCAGCTCAGATCTTGGAGACATCACAAAAGCGATGAGGGATATCCGATTACCTCGCCGGCTTCCTGCTCTCTGAGGCGCACACACAGGCTGTTTGGGTGTGTGTGTGTGTGTGTGTGCGTGTGCGTGTGTGTGTTTAGTGCCAGGATGCTGCCATGCTGTGCTCTGGTCTGTCTGGTGGAGCTGATCTGGAATCAACAGAGAGGAACCAGAAGCCGTTCTCTCTGCTGAGCGCCCAAACTCAAAAGACGGGGATAAAGGAGGCAGCTGTAGGTGAAAACTGTCGGACTTGACACGCCCGATTGGCTCCTGAGCTCTCCTTGAAGTTTGCCTTCTGTTGCGTTAATTGGACACTTTAACTCCGATTCAGAGCTGTGAGCACAGTTTTACCCTCTGTGCAGAAAAAGGGCACAACAAATTAGGCATTGAGGCGTTTGTCCGGAATCTTTTGATTCTTGGAGCACAGCGGTGGCATCAGGTGGTCGTCGTTCTCAGATGAGGTTCCATGATGTCTCCTCTCCTATTGGGGTTTTTTTAAGTGCTGGATAAACAGCAGAAAGAAGGAATCGGTGGTCCTTGTCGTTCCCCCTCTGAGCTGCGAAAAAATGTGACTTCTTGGCACCAGAAGTGATCTTTGGGGAAATGTTTTGGACAGGCCTCAGCGAGTGAGTCGGGGTCAGGTCATCATGGAGGTGTGAGGTGTAGACACATCATGTCGTTTATGTCCTGCCCGCGAGGGACGACGTCTGACTTCATTAACAAAACGGCGTAAACACACGTCTGCAGGAGATGGAGGAGGAAAGAGGTGTGAGAAAGACGGGAGGAGGAGGAGGTGGTGACGGCCGATGGATCCGGACTTAATGGATTAGATGAAACATTCATGATCCCAGTGGGGAAATTGGAAAACATTAATAGCAACAGGACACATGTCAAGAGTTAAGACAAATGAGTTTGTTCAAAGAGGTCATTTAACGAGCGATGCTTCTGATTGGCTGGCGGTGATGTTCATTTGGTTCAAGGATAGTTTTTTTTACATTCATCGTTTGAATTAATCCAGATTGTCCTCCTGGTTCGGTGTTTCCTGAGTTAATCTGCTGACCTTCCTGTTTCCTTTCACTCCTCTCACATTACACCTCTGGTATCACTCTGCTCACACCTCCCTCCTCCTCCTCTCCCTCTTCATCTATTCTGTTCATCGCCTTCGCTTGTTAAACAACACAACTTGTATTTTTTACATCTCGCTTCAAAGCGGTGATGTATTCTCATTGTGAGCATTTGTGTGTTGGTCCATTAGTCCGTCCGTTTGTCCACCAAATACCTTTGCGACCGTTGCAGATAGAAAGATGAAACAAAAAGCACATTAGTCGGGCAGCAAAGGGGAAGAAAATTAGATGACCTTGACCTTGAGAAAACTAGGCCAAGGTAAAATTTTAACTTTTGTACACTCAGGAACTGGATGACATAGACGAGGGTGAAGGCCAGTGTGAGTAAGACCGTAGATCAAAGCTACTGATTTGATCTATGACAGTAGGAAAGAGCACTAGCTTTGATCTTTGACCTATTCATGTAGGTCAGGATAAAATTTTGAATTCAGGGGTGTCGCGGGATGTTACAGTCTGTGACTGCATTGGTTCTTGTTTAAACTGATTTTGACCCTTTTTTTGATCAATCAGGTATAACTCGTATCTAAAATGATCTCCAAAGCTTGTGCCGTTCCCAATAGCCCTGTTGGGATTTTTGATGAATGTCTGAAATGAGAATCTGGATCAACCTGACAGATGTGACCGTTATCTACCAAAATGATGATGTGCATTATTTAATACCCAATCCGGGGTCTTTTAAACCTCATCCAGGACCGGGAACGCTTCTGATAGATAATGAGTGATTCTGATGTATAAATGTTCGACACATTGGGCCCCCCTTCCTCTCTTCTTTCCTCCCTTCCTCCCATCGCTCCCTGTCCTCCCTCTGGAGGCTTTGTCCATCCGTCCGTCTGTCCAGCTGTTTGGCAGCCCGTAATCTCTTGGAATCGGGCCGTCGCACCTGTATGCCTGACGCGTTCACCTCAGACGAACCCACGATCCGCCGATATAAACGGTTCCACGAGTGTTTGGGAGTCTCCTCCGGGTCGGGACTCATGTGGGTGTGGTGCTGCTTTCTGTCGGGACAGAAACAACGGCTTGGATTACGTTTGGTTCCTGCAGGGTTGACTTGTAAATTCCCCGTGAAAGCATCCGGTGGAGACGCTGCTTCCTCTTAGGAAGATCTGCTCTGAGGTTCTGCATGCAGAACCTCTGGTCCACCGTGTTTCCTGGTTCCTCAGTGCGTCAGGAATTAGTCTCCATCCTTGGCTGCTGCATCAGTTTGACTCCTAATTTTCCAGGAAGTAAAACGTGAATCACCAGAGACAGAATCAGTTCCAGACGGATCCGATTTGTGACTCGTCGGTGTTCACGGGTTGGGTCGGAGTTCTGCCGTCGTCCGAGGAGACGGTCTGTCTGTCAGCTGTTTGTTAGTCAGTCGCTTCATTAGGCAGCGGATTTTTTTTTTAAAAACATTGTTTGGGAACACGTGGAAATTTGGAAAACGCAGGAGATTTTTTTCTGGTGAATTTTCTTTCCCCAAACCTTCAACCCGGTCATTACGCTAAACCTCAGCTGGTGTCTGTCGATCTAAGGCGCTCCAGTCGCTGTTTTAGCTTGTTGAGGCCGCGCTTATCCTTTCTGTTACCGAAAAACATCGACAACATCTCCTGTTGGCATGGCAACAGGTTTATTCAGGTCAGTTTATTCCAAGTGTTGCATTTCGAAAAAAAAAAAAAATCAGCACCACATCTACATTTGAGGTTTTGTCAATCGATGTATTTTCAAATGTTTGCGGCAAAATGTGACAGAATTCTACCGTTGTCATGGAAACGGCCCATAACACACAATTAGATTGAAGGTTTGGGTGTTTGTTGGTCCAGTTGTGGACTAACAACAATCCTCATGCTGGCAATGCAGGACGGACGACCGCTGTGACCTGCTGCTATCTGCTCTGTGGACACACAGTACCAAAGTACACACACACACACACACACACACACACACAGGGGTAGCCTAAAACTCTCTTTGGGTCCGGTGATCTGGTTTCCACGGTAGCGTTGCTTCCTAGCGACCAATGCTAGCACACGCTGAGTAAATCAAGCATGAATGAATCGAGCACCTTCTTGTTCCCCGCATGTGTGTGTGTGTGAGCGGTGACCAACGGGAGTGTGTCTGTCATGTGACGGTAAATCAGCAGCCTGTTAGGAGCCCATGATTATGATGATCATCAACTCTTCGTCTTCTGCTCGTCTCCTCCCTCAGGAGTGGAGCGTCGTTCTTCAGCACAGACGCTTCTTTATCAGTGTTTCCTAGAGGGAGAGGAAAAAATGTTCAGCGTTTTTTAAAATAGCTTCATGTGTGGAGCCGTTTCCTCCGAGGGGAAGATTCTAATCTGGACCCAAACAAACTTCATGCTTCATGTTTTAAGTTTCTCCTTAGGTTAGGTCAGGTCTGCTTTTGCATCCGTTAAAATAATCTGTTATATATTTCACTTATTCAGGCTTGTTTTTATCGCGATTGGTTCAGTTTGGTAGCAGAATTACTCAAAAAAAAAGAAGATAAATTGGTTAAAAATGTGCTTTTACCAAAAACCACATTTCCCAAAATGCAGTAATTCAGCCCATTTTAAAATCGACAGACATTTTTGAACAAAGTTAATTTTCTAACTTGTGTTTGATGTTATTTTTCTTCGTTCACTTGAATAGTTTGATTCTTGATTGATGGAGTTCTGTGGGTTTAATAGCCCTGGCCCTTTCAGGACCGCCGCTATGCTAAAAATGAGTTTGACACCCCTGATCCTGAAGATCCTAGACGTGAACAAACGGACGTTGGATAAATTCTGCTCATCTTTTAGCTACGAGTTCAGATTTTTTTTTTTGCTGATGACATTTTGCTGTGTCTGAACTGCCGGACAGGTTTTTGGTGAAACCTGGTGGAAGGGCGTGGCGCGGCGTGAAGGAGAACCCAATAAATGTCAGAGCGGGTCTGAATAACGGGGTGGAGACAGGAATGCGGTTCCTCTTTCTCGTACATGAGGGTCAGATCAGACTTCTGCTTCCACGTAACAGGAGCCCAGTTTCGTTCTTCAAATTTGGATCGTAACTTCCTTTCCAGACGGTATGTTGAGTGAATACATGAGCGTGACCTCGAGGTTACGTCAGCTTGATTGGATTTCCAGGAACCATCTCAAGGGTCCCTGTGCCCGCCCCCCTCCCCTCGAGAAATCCACCTTATCAGCCTGCAGCATCTATTTGTGGAGCATTTTTCTGCTGCTCCCACGAATTAATTCATGTATGGGAAACTCAAGTGTGTGCATATACACACACACACATACGTGGGATAACAGTAACTAGGACAGCCACCCCCCACCCCACCCCCCACCTTCAGCACTGAGCTTGTTTACATACGAGACAATGCTAATCGTAGCAACGGAGCCGTTTTCCCAGGCTGTTTATTTGACCACCGAAGTTTCAGAGGCCAATAAAAGCTCACACACACACACACACACACACACACACACACACACACACACACACTAGCTGCTCAGAATGGAGGGTTTGTGGTTACCATGGTAACCTGTCCTTGTAGAATCCGGCGTACCCCCCCCCCCGTTGATACGGCGACGCCCCTCACTGAAACATGTCAGGTAGTCCGACAGAAGAAACGGAGCTTCAGAATAAATTGACGTTTGAAGAATCGGTTTATTTTATTTACTTATTGTCATGTTTGTCACATGACGTTAAAGGTTAAAGGTTAATCCGTACGGTACACATTCACAGGGTCATCTGACAGCCGGAGAGACAAAACACACTTCCTGAACGTGTCACATGACAGCCGCTCTCCGTCGCTGCCGCACGAAGTGAACGGCCGTTTGTTCACGCGTTTACTTTTGTCATGGCACCTCCGAGGCAGCCGTCCGCTGACTTGTAAGCTGAGACGTTTGTCGTGCACACACGCAACCAATGCAAACACACACACACACACACACACACACACACACCTCCCAGATGACCTAAAGCTCACATGTTGTCATGCTAAGTCTGTTTAATCCTGCACAACCTGTTGTTCTGAACTCTCTCCTGTTAGCATTCCTCCTGTCTCAGCGCTAAGCTAACCTCACTGCAGGGCTCTGGCTGCAGCCACACACACACACACACACACACACACACACACACACACACACACACACACACACACACACACACAACCAGCTGGCAGCCTCATGCAGAACCTTGGCGGCGGTGAGATGAATCGGGGATCTTCTGTCATTTTTCTGCAATGAATGAAGTGTTTGTCTGTGTGTGTGTGTGTGTGTGTGTGTGTGTGTGTGTGTGTGCACGTGTGCGTGTGCACACGCGCATATGGTCTGATGACACAATACAACGGATTGTCAGGCAGGCGCAGCGATCATCACAGCCTGCTGTTTCATATTGACACACACAGGAAACTTTGCGGTTAAGACTACAGAAACAGAGACTGACTAATTTTAGCCATCCGTGTGTGTGTGTGTGTGTGTGTGTGTGTGTGTGTGTGTGTGTGTGTGTGTGTGTGTGTGTGTGTGTGTGTATCAGTGTTTGACTCTGGCATTCCCAACCCAACCCTAGTCACACAGCGTTGCAGGGATCGACTGTGTGTGTTTTGGACCCGAAACACCTGCATTTGCTAAGGCACACAGTGTTTCTGCGTGTTTGCCTTCCAGGACGCACTACGTCACATCGCTGGAAGAATTCGGCTTCGGTTCAGGTTTGAAATGTGGAGTGGAGCCAGTTTGTCACGACGGACGGAGAAGAATAGTAAAAAAAGGAGGGGGACGCGTCTCCAGAGCGCTCACGGCTCTCGGGTTTCAGGCGTTAGCAAAATAAAGACGGAGCTCAGAGATCGTTTCCCATCGTGCACGGAGAGAGCGAGACGTTATCGTGACGTCAACACGTTACATGGCAGCATACAGACACAAGGCGATCACGTTACCGGAGTAAACGTGTGTGTGTGTGTGTGTGTGTGGGTAACACGGTTAAAATGTGTCCCCACCCGATCGTGTCCCGACACGATTAAACTGGATGTTTACTTCGATCCCGATGCAACCTGTCGCCTGTCTGTCTTTCTCTCCGTCTGTCTCACTCTCACCAAACCAGTCTGTTGGGTGGTGTGTGTGTGTGTGTGTGTGTGTGTGTGCGCGCGCATGCAGCTGCAGGAGAGCGAGACAATAGAGGAGATCGGGTTGCTATGAAACCAGACGAGCTGGTCACACACAGGACGGTCCAGCGCTGGTGGATTCTCCACAGCGTTAGCTGGTCCAGTGTGAATGACCCGAAGTGAATGTGGATCCACCAGTGGATCCGGATCAGAGCAAAACCAGTCAGGGTTCCAGCCCCCCCCCCCCCCCAACGGGGAATCAGGGTCGCTTTTTGGATGAACCTCTATTGTCTCGCTTTATTTAATCAAAGGGACCGTTCAGACCTGTTGTTTCCAGTAGAGGTTGTGTTTATTGTTAACACATGACACACGCGTGTTGTTTCTTTCTCACCCCTCCCCTCCCCACCCGCTTGTGTCTCATCTTCCCAGTCAGTCAGCAAAAAAAGAAAGCTTGTTACGCAACTACTGCCTGGTTTCTAACCGTGGTGTGGGGGGCAGCGACCAGGGGTCACGCTGTCATGTGTGTTTTAACAGCCCGCGTGTGTGTGTGACCACAACTGAGGTTTGATTGACCAGATACAAACACACACACACACATACGTGTGCAGCTGCACCACGAGGCCCGGTCAATGTTTGACCAACCGGCGGCGTTGGTCAATCAAAGTGGCTTTGCAGCAGAATCTGAAGGTGTGACACGTTCCTGACAAGTGTCACCGCTCATAAAGCTTCATAAAGCTTCATAAAGCTTGTGTCTTTGGTTTCACCAAACCAAACAGGAAGCTGCAGAAGCTATTTTTGACATTTCAACCACATCTGTTCCCGTTTCGGTCAGTTTCAGTGGAGAGTCGTGTGTTTGAAGGATTTATTATCAGATTAAATGTTTTCTTTTTGTGTGTGTGTGTGTGTGTGTGTGTGTGTGTGTGTGTGTGTGTGTGTGTGTGTGTGTGTGTGTGTGTGTGTGTGTGTGTGTGTGTGTGTGTGTGTGTGTGTCTGGTCTTTTGTGAAGCTTTTCTTTGAACTGTATTTTGCAAACACTGGTGCATGTTCAGTCGCCCCCTCCCTGGAGAACGGAGAGAGATTAATGGGTTTTCACACACTGAAATAGTTTTGGAAGGAAAATTACACTAAATTAATTTCTCTGTATGAAGACTCTTCCTTGATGTGTGAATATAATGTACATTCAGATAATATGATATATGTTAATATGTTTCCAATATGTGAATATGTAAATTTCATATGTTGCAGATGTTAATATGTATGTATATTATTTAACTATGTTTGACCCCCCGCCCGCTGCCACGATTGCACAAATTTCCCCACTGTGGGACAATAAAGGTCTATTATTATTATTATTATTATTATTATTATTATTATTATGAAATTAAGACTCATTATTCTAACAGATCTTTTAATATTTTGAATATCTTTAAAATACTTTGTGTTCAATAATTGAAAGAACTTGTTCACTGCAGTCTCTTAAAAGATCTGAATAAATAATAAAATAAAAATAAATCTCTTAGAGGATCTTAATATAAATATTTCTATTATTGAATTTAACGTCTGTTAAATCTGTTTGAACCTAAACGCTCTCAGTTCATCCTGATCTGAACTGGAGTCACACCAGGAACATTTTTCACACTCGCAAAATAGGTTGTTAGACTTTTTTTAAAGCATTTAACAAAGCCACAAAGAAATTGAATTATGTGCTTTTGGGCAAAAGTGAAAGCAAAGCACACATAAAACTGCAATGTCATGGAAACAGCGGTCACAGTACCATGACTCGGCATGAAAGAAACGCTAGCTCAACGCTTCTGGAGACGCCATCGCTAAACCCACTTCCTGTGACGTGTCGCTGCGTTTAGACCGAAACAACAACCTCTAAACCGTACAACACAGGTCAAAGGTCAAAACAAGGAAAACAGAGTGTGTGTGTATGTGTGTCAGTTATTGATCTATTGGATCATTGATTTACCTTCAGATTGTTATTTAACCCAAAATGTGTTCAACTGCAGGCTAAGTCTGTTTTGTTGTTTCCCTTACATCCCCCCCCCAAAATGCCTGAATAGCACTCTCCCCTCCCTCTCTCACCCTCTAACTTACGCACAAATACGCACGCACGCACACACACACACACACACACACACAAGATCTTTGCTTGTTTTCGAGGGAGATGAAGATGAGCACAGACAGAAACACACAGTGGGGTTTGGGGGGGGGTGGTCTCAGACTGATGCCGGAGTTTCAGACAGGTTGACATTTCCCAAGTGTGTGTGTGTGTGTGTGTGTGTGTGTGTGTGTGTTTGTGTGTGTGTGTGTTGGAATTCCTCAGTCATTACAGTCTTTTGTCGAGGCAGCGTTTTCTATGCTAATGAACCCTCCTCCTTTGGAACACACACACAAGGGATGTCCTGCCCTCTGATTGGCTCAGCAGGAGCCGTCTGGCGTATGATTGGTTATCAGGTTGCATCGTTAGTCTGGAATCTAAATAACTAATTCATTTAAAATGGTTAAAGGGGGGGTGGGGTGTACACACACACACACACACGGTGAGGCGCTCAGCTCGCCACACACTCAAGAGGATGAGCTCATCCTCCATTACTTATTCATAGACGCCGTCACAAAGGATGACTGGGGGGCTGTGGGGGGGCTGGTGGCCATTTTTATGACTTCATCATAATAAAATACCAGGTGATGTCACGTTTTTGACCACATTACCCGTCTGTTTTTTGATTTGTTCCTGGATCCTAACCGCAACTTTAACCTTTTAAGCTCCATCAGGTGAGTTCGGACAGGAAGCTGCTGTGTGTTTGTGCTTGAAGGGAACGAGAACAGAACAAAAAAGGAGGTCGGCTAGCTGGCGTTTCTTTCAGCGAACCCTTATTTATCTAATTAGAATCTCTGTTCTCACACACACACACACACACACACACACACACACACGGGAGCAGAGACTCTGCCTCCAGAGTGTCATCGGTTAAATGTGAAGTTCAGACCAGACCAGGACGTTCTATACGTATACGTACTCTATACGTACTCGTACGTGACCTCTGACCTCTGAGGACGCGTGTTGAAAAGACTCAGAATCTGTTGTGAGTCACGTGACCCAGACGGTTCTTTTTCTTCACCCCCCCCCCCGGTGACGTTAACCCTTTCCCTGTCACGTCCTCAGGACCAGTTTGATAACCTGGACAAACACACTCAGTGGGGGATCGACTTCCTGGAGCGCTACGCAAAGTTTGTCAAGGAGAGGCTGGAGATAGAGCAGAACTACGCCAAGCAGCTCCGGTACACACACACACACACACACACACACACACACACACACACACACACACACACGTTCCTGTGCTCTACAAGTCAATCATTAACTCGGAGTCTGAATGTGTCATAACTTAAATCCTTTTCTGCCTCCATCAGAAACTTGGTGAAGAAACACTGTCCGAAACGTTCTAAAGATGAAGAACCGCGGTGAGGAAACAGATTTATTTCTTCTTCTTTAAATGTGTGAATGCAGTAAAAGTGGAAGATGTCTGTTTTAAATGCTGTAGAGTAAATACACGTGTAATTGTTCAATACTTTCCAGTCACGTTGATGTGATGTCGTCTCATAAACGACGGACCGTAACAGATTTTCTTGGAAGGTGAATCGGAATGTTGTCGGAAAAAAAAAAAAAAACCACAACAGCTGGACGGATGTGTGTGTGTGTGTGTGGGGGGGGGGGGTGTTTGAGCAGCAATGTGATCAGATGCTGCGATTGGAGACGCATCCGGGGATGGGAGCAGATGGGAACGCATCCCGTCCCCGCGTCCATCGGCGTGTTTTTTGACGAGCGTCTCTATGCAGGTTCACTTCCTGTCTGTCCTTCTACTCCATCCTGAACGAGCTGAATGACTACGCCGGCCAGAGGGAGGTGGTCGCCGAGGAGATGGGCCACAAGGTGTACGGCGAGCTGATGAGGTACAGCCAGGAGCTGAAGGCCGAGAGGAAGCATGTGAGTCGGCCCCGCCCCCGCCGCGTCCCGACAGGAAGTAGTAGACGCTGCCGTTTTCTCTTGAGAGGATGAACGATGTGGAGCGTCTGTCTCCTGCTCTGAGAAGAACAGCGCCCCCTTCTGTTCTGTTTGAATCTCCTCTGCTAGCGATGGCGTGAGCTAACGCTAAAGGAAGGCCTGTCTGTTTGTTTTTTATCTCGCCGCTAGCGATAGCATCTGAATCATCATGTGACCTCGTGACTGGAGAGCTGTCAGTGTTTGCTTTCAGGCTGGTAGTTGAGTCATGACATTAGTCTGTTAGCACCTGAAATATTATGGGATGTCTGACCTACACGCTTAGTAGCGACCATCATTTCACCCTCGGAACACTTCTTCGCTCTGGGTCGCCACTGGACCTTTAATCGTATCGTGTGATTGTATTCAGAAACATGTCAACAAATCTGTCTCCATGACAACCATACAAACTGCATGTGTTTTCCTATTTTGCTGCCTCCACGAGAAATGTTGTAATTGTTTGTAACTGTGGCAGAGAGTTGTTTATATGTGCTTTATTTAGATGTATTTCTGTGTGTGTGTGTGTGTGTGCATGCGTGCGTGCGTGCGTGTGTGTGTGTGTGTGTGTGTGTGTGTGTGTGTGTGTGTGTGCAGCATCTACAGGAAGGAAGGAAGGCTCAACAGTTTTTGGATCAATGCTGGAAACAGATGGACAACGTAAGTCTGGAGGAAAAAGGGGGGGTGGGGCAATACTGAAATGTTTTGGTGTAAAGATTCTTTCAGGGGGGGGCACTGTCCTCCTTTTTATCCAGTAGGAATGCATGAAATGCTCACAGAGGTAACTGCAGGACAACCGGGGGTCCACTTCCACATGTCGATTAAAAACAGTCTGATTTTCTGGTTCTGGTGTAAATCTGGGGAGGGACGAGGTCCAGGAGCCTGCAGAGCACCCCCCCCAAAAGAAATCAGTCCAAAAAACCCCCCCATGTGACACATTTGGCCCCTCGACAGCCTCTTTTTGTGGCTCCAAACAGATTCCATTCATTCACCAGGTTGATTCTACTTCCTGTGATGATACTGGTGACGCGCGTCGCTTCACACACACGTTCATCTGCAGCTCGTCTGCTGAGCTCCTCTGGCTCGTCTGGTGGAAAGTATGTGAGCGTGTGTGTGTGTGTGTGTGTGTGTGTGTGTGCGCGTGACTCCACGAGTTGACGACTCAGCGACCGGACGGTGAAGTCTGAGTCACTCTTTGCGTTTCCTTCACTAACGTGACCCAGATGGACCGGCAGGAAGTGGAGCGTCTTCCTCCACCTCGTCCGTCTGTCTCGTTGTCTTTTGTTCCTCTCCTTCTCGTTTTATTTTGTTTTTTTGTTTGTTTAGATGTTAAACCGGTTATTTTCTGCTCTTTCAGAGTAAAAGGAAGTTCGAGAGGGAATGCAAAGAAGCAGAGAAATCCCAGATCAACTTCGATCGGCTCGACAACGACATCAATGCCACCAAATCGGAGGTGGAGAAGGTGGGAGGAGCTCAGCCGCAGTGCGCCGCCGTCGCGTGCTCGTATCGCCGGCGTCATGCTTACCCTCAGGATGACTCGACAGTAAATTACTGCATGAGTCAGCGCGGTGTAAAATAAACACGTGACATCAGAACCCATTTTAAAAACACAAAACTTCATCATTCTGTCTATTTTGTTTTGCTTTGCTTTAAAGAAAGTGTTAGCGATGTCTATGAAATTATACAACAGCCCCAAACACGCACACGCACACGCACACACACACACACACACACACACACACACACACACACACACACGATTATCCTGAAGGAAAATAAACCTTTCCGCATCGAAGTTGAAGCTCAGCCCAGTCAGTGACAAAAGTGTATTCTTTTTAGTTGTGTTCGAGACTCCGATTGCATCCCAGAGGTGTTTGTGGAACGTGTGTGTGTTGTTGTTTGTGACATTGTTGTTTTGCTTGTGTGTGTGTGTGTGTGTATGTGTGTTATTCAGGCCAAAGCCCAGTTCTACCTGCGGACTCACATGGCCGACGAGAGCAAGAACGAATACGCCGCGCAGCTGCAGAACTTCAACGCCGAGCAGTGGAAGCATTTCAACAACACCGTGCCGCACATCTTCAAGGTGATTGGACGCGGCGTGCCGCTGCCGCCGCCGCCGTTCCACCCCATCTAAAACCGTTTCCTCCCTCCTCTCAGAACCTGCAGGACATGGACCAGCGCCGGACGGTGAAGCTCGGAGAGACGTACCGGAGTTTCGCAGAAGCGGAGCGGAGGGTCGTCCCAATCATTTCTAAATGTCTGGAAGGGATGGTTTCTGCCGCCAAAGCAGTGGACGAGCGACGGGTGAGAGGAGGAGAGGAGAGGAACTCCTTTTCTTCTCCTCCCGCCGCTCACCCGTCGTCCTCCCTCCTCCTCAGGATTCCTCCATCGTCGTTGAATCGTTCAAGTCCGGTTTCGAGCCCCCGGGCGACTTCCCCTTCGAGGACTTCAGTCAGAATCTGAGCAGGACGGGTTCGGACGGCGCCATCAGCGCCACGCCCAAAGGAGACCGGGAGCGAGACGGGGCCCCGGGGCCACGGTCCGACCCCAAGCATCCCATGAGCAGAACCAAGAACAAGCTGTGGCTGTTTGGGAAGAAACCAAAGGTATGCAATGGGGGGGTGGTGGTTCTCTAATCTGATTGGTTCCTGGGTTGACGCAGAGCGCCGTGTTGGTTCGTTGGACGTTGGCCCCGCTGGTTAATGTTTAACGCCATCAAGCAACAGGAGGAGGAGGTGATGGAAACAGGCGCGTTTGTTGACACGAGTCGCTTTAATGGTTTATTATTTCTGTCCCGGACGAACCAGGTTTCCTCCTCCCCTTCAACACATTTAAATAACATGATTTAAATATTTTTTTCCTAATTTAATTTAAAGATAAAGGTATTATTTAAATTATTATTTACCTCCTTTTATTTAAATATAAAGATTTTATTCCCGTTTTTAATCCCCTCCATCCCGACTTTGTCGGATTTGCTCCGTTAGATGATGCTTGAAATTTTCCCCCATCCTGATTGGAGGCATGTGACATCACTCCCCCCCCCCCTCCAAAGCCCCGCCCACTAGAGAGCCAGCTCTAACGTGTGATGTCATCGTCCTTTTGATGGATGAATTAAGCATCTTGATATTTATGAAGGATTTCGTGATAAATTTTGCTTCATTTGCATATTTAAATGAGACAAACAGGAAGCTTTGGGTCGTTTGCTGTTTTCATCCTGACCTCCTTTGTCCCGCCCCCCAACCCCTGCTCTCCACCAGTCCCCTTCCTCCTCTCCTCCTCCTCCTCCTCCACCCTCTTCCTCCCGCCCCCGGCCCACCTCCCACATTTTCCCCAACCCCTCCCGGTTTAGCTCTGATCGAGTGAGCCACTATCTGTCTGAGATAAAGACTACAGTACCCAGAATCCCCCAGAATTTGAGGGGCCTGACGAGAGGGGTGAGACAGGAAGCGTTTGATGAGGACAAATTGACGTGATTTAGATTTTTGGTTTCTTCTTCAGGGTGTCTGCAGCAGTTCACTGGAAAAAAAGAAAACTCAAATTTAAATTATAAAATTAAAATTATAAATTAAATACCATTAACTTTATTGCTCTGAATGGCGCATACACCCTGCTGTGTTCTCCTTTTTCTCTCTTTATTATTTTATTTCTCTTGTTTTCTCACTTTTCACTTCTGGAGCAGATTTCTGCACCGATCACAACATGAAGGATCCTTGGTGATGGTGTGTGTGCGTGCGTGTGTGTGTGTGTGTGTGCGCGCGTGTGTGTGTGTGTGTGTGCACGAGGGATTAAAAAGGCTTTTGGCTTCCTGGTTGCGGTGTTCTGAGGAAATTTTGACCTAACAACATGTTACCAACGTCTTGTGTGTTGTTTCTGGCACGAGCTTGCAGTGTTAATGCAGTGTTATTTGTGTGTGTGTGTGAGTGTGTGTGTTCTGTTCTGAAGCGTAACACACTCTTGTACCTAACACCCGCCTCGGCGACAGCCCAGCATTGTGTTTGTCTTGTGCTCCCATCGGTTCTGTCTGGACCATTTCTGATTGAATGATTGAATTTTTTTAAATATGTAAAACACAGAATTTAATGTTATTTTTTTAAAATTTCACTAATTTTTTAGCTTTGAAAAGCAAAACATCTTAATTTCAAATTTAAAACAAACATCAGGTCAGAATTAGTTTCTTAAAGCTGTTGGAGGCGCCTATTTGGTCATCGCCGCCACCTACCGGCAGCGAGTGGAACAGCGCTCCTCAGGCAGGTAGGCTGGTAATTCTTAAAGCTCCAGACCTCCTGAAAAAAAACCAGACAGCCATGACTCACTGATGATGTCATCACGGTGGTTAAACTGGGAGCACTGGGAGCACACATCAATCTGTCTGACGCTCTGACGACTAACCAGCCTCTCGTGTTTGTGTCTTTTTACTGTAATCATTAATCCGTCAGTGGTCAGTCAAGATGGTAAGTGTGTGTGTGTCTGTGTGTGTGTGCGCGCGTGTGTGTGTGGAGTAGTTAAGAATTGTACTGCTACCGTCTAGGACATCCCGTAGTGTTTCCTGTAAACCCAGTAGTTGTAGTTAAATCAGTGAATAAAGACAAATAACATCAAACACAAGTTAGAACATCCAATTTGTTCACAACGTTTTTGTCAAAGTTAAAATATGCTGAATTACTGCATTGTGGGAAATGTAATTTTGGTCAAAGCACACATTTGACCCATTTATTTTTAGACTCTGACCTTTTATGCTCCCGAGGGCCACATAGGTTTGACACATGTGGTGTAGATTCTCAGGATTTACATGAAAGCATCAGTTGTTAAAATAATATTTTAAGAGGCAGCAAAACTGGAAGAGCAGAGCTTTTGAATTTATTTTTAATTTTTTAGCCCCAATTATCAGTTGGAAGACGGACATTTCTTGGAATTGTCTCCAGATTTCACCAAAGCTGCAGGTTTTAAGGTTTAAACAGTTTTATCTCTGCGTTAGTTTGGAGTTGGAGTTGACCTATTTGTGTTTTTACCATCAGGCTCCAACCCTGGAGGATTTCAGCCACTTACCGCCGGAGCAGAGGAGGAAGAGGCTGCAGCAGAGGATCGACGAGCTCGGCAAAGAGCTGCAGAAGGAGATGGATCAGAGGTGGGGGGGTGGGGGCGTTAGTCCGTTTTTAATCCATCATCATCCGCCTTCCGTCGGACGCCTGTCGCATTCCCGTCCTGTCGTTTGTGGGTTCCAGAGACGCCCTGAACAAGATGAAGGACGTTTACGAGAAGAACCCCCAGATGGGCGACCCCAGCAGCCTCCAGCCCAAGATCTCAGAGACCATGTGCAACGTGGAGAAGCTGCGCTCGGAGATCCACAAGAACGAGGTGCGGGAGGGGGGGCGTGGTCTGAATGGGTGAGGCATGATGGGAGGAGAGGCTGACTGGAGTGGGGGGGGGGTCTCCGCCTTGTGTTGACAGACCTGGCTGTCGGAGGCCGGCAAGCAGAGCTCCAGAGGAGACCGTCGCCAAAGCAACGACAACCATCACCACGCACCGCCGGGCCGGGAGAGGTGAGGGGGGGAGGGGGTTGCCGACCCGTGACCTCCCAACGACTGTCGGGCTGCCGTGCGACAATAACCTGCTTCCTGTTTCCCATCAGCCCCGAGGGCAGTTACACGGACGACACCAATCAGGAGCATCATACCCCCCGCCACCGCGCCGGACCCCCCCAGCCGGGGATCCCCAACCCCGACCCGCACGAGTTCGACGACGAGTTTGATGACGACGACCCGCTACCTGTCATCGGACACTGCAAAGCGCTCTACTCCTTCGACGGTGAGCAGGCTCCTCCTACTTTTACGGTCCCGTGTTGACCTTTTAAGGGCGTGACCGAAGTGTGTGTGTGTGTGTTTGTGTGAAGTAACCGTGTGTGTGTTTTTGGTTCGCAGGTCAGAACGACGGGACGCTGGTGATAGCGGAAGACGAGGTAACGCCCACAATGCACCTGGGTGTGACTTAAGCTGGTTCAGGGGGCATTAGCTTAGCGCACGCTATCGTTTCAGGTGCTGTACGTTCATTAGCTTAGCTTAGCGTGGCGCTATCATTTCAGGTGCTGTACGTTCATTAGCTTAGCTTAGCGTGGCGCTATCGTTTCAGGTGCTGTACATCATCGAGGAGGATAAGGGCGACGGCTGGACAAGGGCGAGGAAGCAGAGCGGCGAGGAAGGCTACGTCCCCACGTCCTACGTGGACATCACCCTGGAGAAGAACAGCAAAGGTGCCGTCACCTACATCTGAGGCTCCGCCTCCTTCCACACCCCCCACACACCCCCGCAAACGGAAACACCAGTCACCTCCGAACTCCTCCATGGACTGTCCTCCGTTTGTCTTCTTCTGCTTTTACTTCCTGTTTGTTTGTTCCTCCATCTGTGCCCCCCCCCTTCATGTCTTCTGGTTCGGAGGTGAGAAACCCACTCCACTGTGTGTGAATGAGGTGTGTTTTTGTACAGGCGTGTGTGTGTGTGTGTGTGTGTGTGCAACGTCTGCTGCTGATGTGAGCCCGGTGTGAGGGCGGGGCCACTTATCGATCAAAGTGTTTGTAAAATATTAGAAACCGTTTGTTTTTATTTTTACTGCTTCTTTTGATTATAATGTTGTTTTTATTTTTTAAATTGGAGACTAAAATCTCTGTTTTTAAAGTTGGTTGGAGAGTGTGTGTGTGTGTGTGTGTGTGTATGTGTGAGTATCATTAATTTTCTGTGTTCGTTGAATCCCACACCAGGCCCTTCGTCTGCTTTCAGCCTCGTGGAGATCGTTTCCACTCCAGCCTGGAGTTTTGCCCTTTTAAGAAAATAAATTTAAAAAAATTAAAGAACAAATTTTGAAAAACCAAAACCAACCTTTGTCTTCATACCTCAAATAAAAATCTAAACTCTAACAGGAAGTCACCGATCATATTTATTTGAATCTAAACGAACCAGGAAGTGAAGACGATTTCACCGCAGGCTGAAAGAATTCTTCTGATTCGGAGGTAAATCCCGTGTTTCCTGTTATTTTTCATAAACTCCATGTTCATTTTGGTCATTTGAGTCGTTCATTAAACCTCAGAGCTCGATCTGATTGGTTGACTGATGCTCGTTGCTTTGTTGTTACTGGTTAGGAACCTGCTGCTGTTTGAAAACTGATGAATTCTGGGTAAAAGTTTGGCTTTTTTTTCCGAATTAGGAGATAAAAAACTTTTTTTTTTTTTTTTTTGGACGTATGTTGATGCACACGCTACACAGTCAAACGGCGTGTCAGTAACCGACTCTCTCCTCCGTGTGACTGCAGGTTCCTGAGGGCTGCAGGGTGGCCAGGCGATTTGATTGGCTGGTGGAGGGCTCACGCTGATTGCTGATGATTGGTGGAGGGAGATTAATGAGGGTAAAGAGAGGTAGAGAAGGAATGAGAGAGAGAGAAAGAGAGAGAGACAGGTTTGCATGTCTGCATGCTCGCACATTTCTGATCAGCAAAGCATTCTGGGATAATAGAGGAGGAAAAAAAGGAGGAGAGGAGCCAGACCGAGGCCGCCAGGCGCTGCTTCCAGGTCTGTAAGGTCCCACCTCCTCTCCCCTCCTCTATGATCATAGCACCTCCCATATCAGTGATGTCACAGGAAGTGTTTGAACACCTGCTGTGACATCACAGTCGCTAAAGGTCGTTCATTATTAAAATGCCAGGGCCACTCGTGCTAAAAGTTCTCACCGCTACTAACAAAACTCATCCTGCTGCATTGATCATCGTCATCTGTGCTCTGTTGGTGATGTCTGCCTGCCTGCCTGAGCCACTCTGCTGCTCATGCCTGCCTTCACCCTCATTTCGTCGCATGATTTTTTTTTTTTTTAACGTGTCCCAAACGTGACTTTTCATTTGCCTCCCCTGCTCGTATTCTGAAAGACTTCACAGGAAGTCTGGCATGAGCACGATTTTAACGATCGATTCGATCGATCAGGCAGGACTCCTCAGGTGAACACACGAACTCTCTACCTCCTTCATTTCCCACCGTCCCTCTCTTCCTGCCTCCCGTGGTTGTAATTCCACCAGCAGACCTGCAGGGGGCAGCCTCTGGACGAGCTGCTTCCACTCCGCCTTAATTAAATCTAACGTCAGGATTATTCCACTACATCTCCCATCAGCCACCTGGGTCCAGCCCCGCCTCCTCCAGGACTCTCACCTGCATCTTAACGAAACATTTTCCATTTAATCGTGTTTGTGAATGTGCCGACGCTGTTTGTTTGTTTTTTACCTTTTGAATGATTTGTACATGGTTTATGAATGTGTTTCCATGGTGACCGTTTCAGAACCTCGACACCAGAGACAACAAGGTTCCTATTGAACCGATGCACTTTGCCCCCACGTACTACAGCAGTTAAAACGAACGAACGAATGAACCAATGACCACTGCACAGCGAAAAGGAATCCAACCCGAAAACGGGTTTTATACACATTTTTTATTTTAAATCTCTGCCAACTTTTTATTTCTTGCATGATTTTCTAGATTTTTTTCTGTTGATAGTTTTTATTTTTAAATCGCTCTCTGTGTCTCTAACATAACCACATGTATGAAGGACGCTAGACGCTATTTAAGACTTTTAACGCCACTAACGATTCGGCTCCTGTCGGGCTGTTTGTGTGTTTGTTTCCTCTATGAAGCTGTGAATTGTACAGAACGATGCTGTAGGTGTTTTTACTTGAACCCAACCCCCCCCCTCAAAGAAACCTCCACACCATTTAAAAATCCACTTCAATAATTCAATTGTTCTTCTGTTTTTTTTAACTAAACCACGATATTTAAGCGTTACAGGTTTGATCTCCTTCAGGTACGGTTCCATTATTTAATCTATATATGATGTCAGAGGAAGTAGAAGCTTCGACATTTCCCAAAACTTCCGTTTATCCACGTGTAGAAACTACAGGCTGTGTTTTTATCCGCTGTGCTCTAATTGTTCATATTAATGCAAATCTAACCGCCAGATTCTCTGCAGCGTTTGATGATGCAATCAGCTTCCTCAACCAATCAGGAAACAGAAGCATCGTCTCCATGTTTTTACCGTGTTGTATGTGTCAGTACCCCTCTACCCCCCCCACGCCCCTATGTTGACGTGCACATCTTTTATACTTTGATCTATACTTTGAATGTCTTCAAATACTTTGTGAACAAAAATGTTTCCTTCTCTTCTTCTGAGAAATTGTTCGAATAAAATCTGCAGCAAAAAAAAAAAAGAAGAGTGGATTCTTTTTTTTTTGGTGACGTTCCGATCGGAGAAAAGTCGAAGGTCGAATCCTGCATTTATTAAATCTGTAATATAAACATTAAACTCATTAACATCTTTTTTTTTACAGCCAGTCTTCTACATAAAATATATACAGTCGAATTATTAACCTGCAAATACTTCAATATATACACTTCAGTCTCACATGATACTTTTTCTTTTTAAATCTGTTCATTCAGATTTCAGCAGAATCAAAACAAAAGACCTGCAGCTACTTTTAAACGTACGGAAAAATACACAGATGTTTGTCCTCCAGTGATTCAGGGGTTAAATTAATTGAGCTATTTATTTTATTTACTCCATTACGAACTGGAATGTCAATAAAAGCGTTGGAAACCCAGGAGCTCCCTTTGAGCTCCGCCCGTCTGCTCCGTCCTCACGCGTCATCCGTCAGGTGGACGTCAGATTAAGGTTTGGGTTGTGGGCGGCGGCTCCAGTTTCCTTGACAACGCTGTGAGGATGAGGTTGAACTTGTTGTGGCGATCCGATTGGTTGACCGACGCTCCGCGGCTTCCCCACAGCAGGCGCAGCTGAAAGTCCGTTTTGAACACCTCCAGCAGCTCGTCGTCGCAGCGGAAGTCTGGAAGCAGGAAGTGACAATTAAAAATAAATACAACAACAACAAAATCAAAAATATAATAAAAAGTTGTTTTTTTACCTTGTAATACCGTCTCCGCGTTAGCCGTGTAGCGCCGTGCGTTGTGCGCCACGTCCCGCGCTGCCTCCAGGTGGCGCAGCATAATGTCGCAGCCCTGGTCGCTGGTCTCCCAGAGCTCCGCCCCTTCCGGCGTGATGGACGGGCGCTCCATCAAAGTGAGGAGCGGCAGCAGGAGGGGGACGCAGACCACCAGAGGGGAGGAGGCTGCGGGGAGGAAGAGGAAGTGAGGTGGGAGGAAGTGACGTCATCGTTTGTTACGTTTCGTGATGCGGGCGGCGTCCCGGCGACCCTACCTGTGCCCTCGTAAAGACTCTTGTAGAACGGCTTGAGTGTTTTCTCGTAGCTGATGGCGGTCTGCGTGTAGCTGCGGCGAAGCGCCGTCCACGTTTCCTCCAGACGACTGATCTGTAGAGAGAAGGGGCGTCGGCTTGATTTTGTTTTACATACCAGTGGGCGTGGGCGTGGAGGTGGGCGTTACCTGCGGCAGGTCCAGCGCTTTCATCAGGGCGGTGAAGGCGAACAGGTCGCCCACGGCGTCCTTCAGCTCCAGCGCCACCAGGATGATGCGGTTTAAGGTCGACGCCCGCTCCTCCAGGTTCCCCGTGCATCCCAGAATATCCACGGCGACGCCGATTGCCATGGTGTGATGCCTGGGAGACGGATGAGAGACGAGGTCGTTGTGAGCGGATGAACTTCCTGGAAACTTCCTTTGTGTGTGTGTGTGTGTGTGTGTGTGTGTGTGTGTGTACCTCTCCATCAGGTCCAGCCTCAGCTGTCGACCGTGTGGCAGCGTCACCAGCTCCAGACCAGAGGACACGCCCATCTGACCTTTAACCTCTGGAGTGACTCCCAGTATCCTGGCAACCTGAGGAGAAACCAGAAACAGAAATCTAACTGTGTGTCAGACGAACACGCGAACGGCAGCTCTGAATTACTGTGACCACAGGCTATGAACACTAATGCCTCATAAACCCGTTATAACCACTTATAAACCAGTTTTGGAACTGAACAGTTATAGAACTGGTTTACAAATGGTTATAACCAGTTTATAAGTGGTTAGAATTGGTTTATAAGTGGCTATAACTGGTTTATAAGTGGTTATAGCCCTTTATAAACCAGTTATAACCACTTATAAACCAGTTATAAACCAACTGCGGCCCCAGGGTTGTTCTTCCTCTTCCTGTTGGCATCGACTGTTTTATTGGTTGTTTTTCAAACTTTATTATTATTTTTTGTTTTACATCTTATAAAACAAGATGTTTTACACGCTACATGTAAGAGCGTGTAGCGTGTGTGCGTGTGCATGTGCACCTGGCAGTCGGCCCTCAGCAGGTGTCGGGCGATGCTGGGGGGGCTGTGACTCAGCAGCAGCTCCTTCGCCCTCTTCAGGACGACCATCTCCAGCGGTTTGTTCTCCGCCGGCAGGAGGCGGGACCCGAAGTCCGCCGGCCGGAACGATGACTCCGCCTCCAAGACGGGTCGCTGGAAGCTCCTCCTCTCCTTCTCCCTCCTCCTGTCTTCCTCCTCCTCCTCTTCCTCCTCGCTGGTGTTCTCCAAGGCGGCGATGGCGTGGTGGTACGAGCTCCTGTCCAGGCCCCTCCTCCTCCTCACTTCCTCTTCTAGCTCCTCCTCTTCCTCCTCCCTCCCTCCTTCGCGCTCCCTCCTAAGTCGCTCCACGTAGCCGCAGAGCATCGGAGGGAGTCTGAGGGCGTCGCCCGTGCGGGCGGAGTCTGATTCCCGCCACCCCAGCGGGCTGCAGGACCCCCGGTCTGCGGCGCTCGTCTGCAGCCCTTCAGTCCGTCCACACCTGGATTCCCAATCCAGATCCTGATCCGGTTCCAGGGAGCAGGAGGAGCTGAAGGAGTCCGCCGGCTGGAGGTGACGCTGGACCTTCATCGGGACGCCTGGAGGAAGAGGAGCGCCTGAGGGGAGCAAACATCAGTCAGACATGCAGTAGGCAGTTCCCACCACTAGGGGGCTCTCTGGAGACAGAAACTAGCAAAGGATAATGGGAGTTGTGGTTTTTTATTTACCTCCATTCCTCCAGGAACACGTAGAGTCCAGGGGAGACGAGGCTAGCCTGGCGGAGGCGGAGCCAAACGAGGTGGAGGAGGCGGAGCCTGGCAGAGGGAGGAAGGCGGGGCAGGGCAGCCGAGCCGGCGGCGCCTTGCTGGGTTTGGGGGGCGGTTTGGGACATAGCTGGCTGTCGGAACAGCGGGTCACCTGGCCTGGAAGCAGACGTTAGCGGTGGGGGTGGGGTTTGTTTCTATAGGTGGGTGCGTTTAATTTCACCGCCCTCACCTGCCAGGAGCTCCGCGGTTCTCCGGGGGAAGGAGGGGCTTAGCGCCGGCTCGCTGCCCGTCCGGAACACCGGCGACTTGGGGCTGGGGAGGGACTCGGGAGGCCTCTGGGGCTGGGGTCCGGGTTTGGATCCTGGCGGGAGGAGAGGAAACCCCAGAGGATTAGGTGGGCGGAGCTAAGGCGGCGGGTACACGAGGAGGCGGAGCACAACTCACCCAGAGGCAGGTAGCTTTCCGATTGGTGCGTCTTCAGAGGGCGTCGCCTCTCCTGGACCTGGTTGAGGCTCGCCGGTTGGCTGCCACAGCGATCCTTCATCCTAGGGGGGGCAGCAAATAAAGTTTACAAATGTTTACATGTAAATAGCGATTCCAAGCTCCGCCCACAATGGCGTCCATCGCCGTGCGCCTCGCAGGTCCCACCTCAGCTGTCCGTTCCGGCTCACGCCGTTATCCCGGGAACGGGGGCCGTCCTCGGAGCCGTGGGCGCCGTCGTGGTGGGCGTGTCCGTTGGTGATGTTGAGGCTGAGGCGCTTCTGGCTCCGCCTCTCCTGCGCCATCAGACGGTCGCGGCGGTTGTTGGACAGGCCGTACTTCTCCTCCAGGCAGCGCAGCGGCAGCGCCCGGTTGATTGGCTGGAAGATGATGGCCCCCACCACCTGGGGGAGGAGACGCCGGGGTTACCGTCGTCGGCCAATCATAAGCAGCGACTCCACCGAGATGGTTTCCGTAGAAACCCCCACCTGGGAGACGGGCTTCCTGTTGCCGACGTAGTATCTGATGAGGGCGGGGACGTTGTCGAAGCCCTCCCGCTCCAGGCGGTACTCCACCCGGGTGTAGGCCTCGTTCAGCATCACCACCTGGGGGCGGGGCAAAGCACCGATTGGGCGATCAATCGATGGCGTAACAGATCGGACTTCAGCGGGGTTTTTTGTTGTTTTTCCAACAATATATCAAATTTAGAAAACTCAGAACAAATTCCACCGGTTTGTTTTTGTTAATCACAAATATTTATTTATTTGTTTAGCTGTTTGTTTACCTTCTTGTTGATCTTAAAGTGCTGGGCGGCGTTCCTCCACTGCGACGTCAGAACGTAACTTCCTGGACTGGACAGCGAATCACGGATCAGGAAGTCTCCGTCTCGCTGCACTAAGTTTTCCGCGACCTGAAGGAACACACACACACACACACACACACACACACACACACACACACACACACACACACACACACGTCGTGCTCGGTTACAATCCAAACACTTAATTAAACATAATAACGGTGAGCTGTTACACGCTTATCTTCTTGATGAGGTCAGAGCCGTCCGGTTGCCAACGGTTACCGAGATAAACCCTGTGACATCATCAGGAAATCACCCAATCGGACTTCATTTCATCTTTTATTTATTTAAAAAAATAAACGTTTGTTTAAATCAAGCTTTTCAAGTGTGAAAACTTCAACTTTTCTGTTTCACATGATTTAATTTAATTTAATTTAAATATTTATTCTGTTAATTAAATGAAATAAACAGTTTGTGTTATTTATAATATTTGAACGACACAACTGCTATTGACACCTTGTTAAAGAATAATTCAGGAAATATGCAAAACTCACAAAACCAGGACAGATGATCAATATCAGTTTTCAAATCAATATCAGTTCATTAAATCAATAATAAATTCAAGGCTTTTGTCTTAAATATACATTTTAAAACACAAATGAAGTTAAAAGTGAGCTGAAAATGTTCTTCATCCACTTTACTCTCGCTGTGCCTCTCTCACACACACACACACACACACACACACACACACACACACACACACACACACACACACACACTCACACACACCCTTTGATTAAGCGACTGTTTGTTCAGTCTCTAATGGTGGAGCTCAGCCGAAGGAAGCAGCTTATTAAAAGTGATTACATCTCAGAGCTGCAGAGGGCTCTCTCTGTCACACACACACACGCACACACACACACACACACACACACACACACACACACACACACCTGTGCCTTCAGGTGTTCTGGTTCAACAAGTTTTAATTCAGGCTTTTAAAAGGGAGGAACTCCTGACTGGGATTAGTGTGTGTGTGTGTGTGTGTGTGTGTGTGTGTGTGTGTGTGTGTGTGTGTGTGTGTGTGTGTGTGTGTGTGTGTGTGTGTGTGTGTGTGTGTGTGTGTGTGTGTGTTACCTGTCTGGGGATGGCTCCGTGGTACCACGCGTGGCTCCGCGGCTCCTCGCAGTCCATCTTCAGCTCCTCCTCCAGCTCGCGGTGCAGCTTGTCGGGGGGGCCGTCCAGGATGAACTGGTCTCTGGAGAACTGGAACACAACACACCCGGCATGATTGGGGTTGGGGGTTGGGGGGGTTTGAGGCTTTATCATCAGTGAGCATCGTCCTCCTGCTCGGCCAATCACAGCTCAGGAGGCTGTGAGGTCACGCTGGAGGCAGGAAGTGAATCAGGACGTCAGCTTGTCCGGTTTAGAAGATATAACAATCTAACAACCACCCGTCAGCGCGCACACACACACACACACACACACACACACACACACACACTCACGTGACAGCTGCTGCATCCCTCCCCCCCCCTTCCCTCCTCGAACGTAAAGAAATCCAAACTCATGTCCTCCGTCCTCTGAACCAACATCCTCCCGCCGTGACTTTCCCCGACTCGCCGTTCACCTCCTGGTGTGATGTCATCAAAGCGGACACGCCCAACTAGCCGGACCTGCCTCTGGACACGCCCTCACCTGACACACACACACACACACACACACACACACACACACACACACACAGGAGTGACGCACACACTTCCTTCAGCATTCCAGGTGAAGCCTCGTGTGCTGGAGTGATCGTTTGTCGTTACTCCTGATTTAAAGAAATCACACACACACACACACCCACACATACACACACACACACACACACACACACACACACACACACACACACACACACACTTCTCTCTGACAGGATGAACACGTTCACCTTCATCGGTGAGCGGCTGAAGGATCTCAGCATTCAGAACCCGTCAAACCGGATCGTCGTGACTCAAGGGAAAGCAGTGAGTTTGAAATGAAAATAAAAACGTTCTCAGAATGATTTCAAACTGTGGGAGAATTTATAAATCAATCCAATAATTATTATTGATTAAATAAAATCCCCAAATTCACAGCTTTGATTTGATATTTTTTAAATAACTTGTTTTGTTTGTTTGTTTGTTTGTTTGTTTTTTTCTCCATTTTAAACACATTATTTTGGAGGCTGCAATGTGAATTCACGTCATCAAGCTGATGCACGATGGAGAAAAATGCTGACTCAGCGGTAAAGAGCAGCAAAACAGACAAAAACAAACAACAACAAAAGACTTTTGTTCCAAAGGATCTCAGAGGTGACTGGATTTCCTCTGGATTACCTGGACTTTAATCTGGATTTTAGCAACTCTTAAAAAGTTCCTGTGTGTGTGTGTGTGTGTGTGTGTGTGTGTGTGTGTGTGTGTGTGTGTGTGTGTGTGTGTGTGTGTGTGTGTGTGTGTGTTCACGTCTCTTTGGTGCCATGACGACCACGTCAGAGCCGGAGGCGGCCAATCAGACGCGTCCAACGTCTACGACTCTAAGCTGCTCTGAGTTCAGTGAGGTAAGACAAAATGACCCTCCGGCATTAGAACCCATCATCATAATCATCATCATCATCATCATCAAAGCACGCCACTTTGGGGCGCCGCTTATCTTCCACTTCCTGTTCTCTCCTCCTGCCCCTCCCTTCTGAGGTGAGGCGACGACGGCCGATAACCCAACCCGTCCTCCGGGGAGACGCATCTCGGCTCCAGGATCACATGTTCCCACCTTTCCTGTTTACCCACCATCAAACAGATGCTGTTTCCTGTTTAGATCATCTGGGGGTGTTGGGGGGGGGGGTCACCATCAGTGCTTCAGTGTCCCCGTCTGACTGAACCCAGAGCGAGGTGCTCGTATTTATCTTTTCTGAATTCTTCCTTTTTTCTAAACACTTAAATAAGAGTTTTTTGCTGATGTTGTTTGGATTTAAAAGCAGCGGTTACCACAACAACCCCACCCCCACCCCCAAAATAGGTTTTATGAATAAACCTGAGCTCCAAAATCAAAACCACGTTACAGATTCAGTTGAGGCCAAAAGTATGTGGACACCTCCGACAAGTTGTCAGGCATTTTTACCTTTATTTAATAGAGAATGGGGAGAAAACGCTGCTAATGAGGGTAAAAACCCACCTGGATTGACCCCCGGCGGAGGTACAAACGCAAAGTGCAGTATCTGCATCGTTGTGACGTTCAGTTTTGTCGATCTTTCTCCATATTTTCTGGAGATATTTCTTCTTCTTAATCAATATTTTAACAAACACAAACGGATAAAGTTCACAATTCTCGGGGCTTGAGCAGATACTGCTCTTTGGCTTTGTAGGGCAGTACAGTCTGGAGGGGGGGTAAATACTGTGGAGACCACCCAAAACGACAGACGGAGAAGAAAAGAGGATGGAAAAACCCCCGCAGGGGTCAACAGTAGAGAGATGGAGAGACAAAGAGGAGGGATGGAGGGAGAAGAAACGACGCGTGGGGGAGGGGCGTCAGTGACATCATCACGAACGACACAATAGTCCTCGTAGCGTTGAAGCTAACAGGCTAGTAATGGGACTGAACTCATGCAAGATATTGAGTAAATTATCCGCCCACCCTTAGGGTCCTGGCCAATGAAATCACAGGTGGAGCCCCGTGTGGGCGGACAGGTGAGTCAGCCGTCCAATCAGATCCTCCACTCCGATTACTGGGGTCTGATTTATTGATTGATTGGGAGAGATTTTTGACACTTTTGAACTACCAGAAAAAAACTACCAGGAAGCTAACAGGAAACTACTGGGAAGCTACTAGGAAACTAGTAGGAAGCTATCAGGAAGCTACTAGGAAACTACCAGGAAACTACTAGGAAGCTACTAGGTAGCTACCAAGACGCTACTAGGAAACTACCAGGAAACTACTGGGAAGCTACCAGGAAACTACTAGGAAACTACCAGGAAGCTACTGGGAAGCTACCGGGAAACTACTGGGAAACTACTAGGAAACTACTAGGAAGCTATCAGGAAACTACTGGGAAGCTACTAGGAAACTACTAGGAAGCTATCAGGAAGTTACTAGGAAACTACCAGGAAACTACTGGGAAGCTACCAGGAAGCTACTAGGAAACTACTGGGAAAATTCTAGGAAGCTACTAGGAAGCTACCAGGAAACTACTGGGAAACTACTAGGAAGCTATCAAGAAGCTACTAGGAAACTACCAGGAAACTACTGGGAAGCTACCAGGAAGCTACTAGGAAACTACTGGGAAAATTCTAGGAAGCTACTAGGAAACTACCATGAAACTACTGGAAAACTACCAGGATGCTACCAGGAAGCTATTGGGAAACTACCTGGAAACTACCAGGTAACCACCAGGAAATGATCAGGAAACTACTGGGAAACTATCACGACATCCTCTTCCCATCTTAACAGCAGCTGTCACCATGACCCCCCCCCCCCCCGAAGAGACGGGGCTGACCACCTCCCAGGTGACCCGTGGAGGAGGGGCGACCCACATCACCTCAGCTCCATCCAATCACGTTAATGGCGCTCATGCATTTCACTGACGTCATAAAGAAGACAAACCAGCAGCATTTAGTCATTCATCAACCTCATGAGGACGATCACCACACACACACACACACACACACACACACACACACACACACACACACACACACACACACACACACACACACACACACACACACACACACAGTCGGTCTTTATGGGTCCCGGTAATAACGGCCCAGTGTCCCGCGGACAGAGCAGCTCCATTCAGGCTGATTAGATTTTGCGCAGCTGGAAGCGTCAGCGTCACTTTTCAGACTGTTGTTCTACTTCCAGTCCGGGTTCGGTTGGTGTCGGTTGGTGTCGGTTGGTGTCGGTTGGTGTCGGTTGGTGTCGGTTGGGCCGTTAAAATCCAGTAAACAACAAATTAACCAACAAACAAACAGGAAAAGTCAGGTCCATCCGGAGTTTCATGATTTTAACACAACGTGTAAGAAAAGTGGATAAATCACGCGCACCGAATTACGCGCGCGTCATGCCGCCACGCGCATCCCCCCGCGCGCGCGCACGCGTGCACGCGCTCCCGCCGCTCTCACCTTGGCGGTGATGACGGAGTTCCGGTGGTAGAAGCAGCACAGAGCCGCCGTCAGGGTCTTCAGGCTGCATCGCTCCGACATCCTGGGGGGGTGGGGTGGGGGGGTTCTCTCAACCGGACCGGACCGACGGGGCGCGCGGACGAACACCGCCTCCGGTTGCCGTGACAACGCGCCAAAACATCAACATCAACAAGGCCCGGGAGGAAAGTACAACTTCACCGCAGATGAACGGAGAGCGGAGCGGATCCAGTCCCACCATCCTCACCCTCCGTCCGTCCTCTGGTTCTCCCCCCGCGGCGCTCCGGCTCCAGAGACGCCCCCCCCCCCACCCTCCTCCTGCATCCACGGCCCCGCCTCCACACCCAACGCCCATATATGGGTGAGAGAGAGGCCACGTGATCCATTTGGAGCCAATAACATGGGGGCTACCTGGGAGGGAGGGGGCACACGCACATCTCATGCGCGCACACGTGCGTGCGCGCCAGCCGTTTATGTCACTAAATGACTCCTGTCAGTGTCACACACACACACACACACACACACACACACACACACACACACACACACACACACACACACACACACACACACCCTAGCAGCGGGGGCCAGTAATTACAGTGGGGACTCTCTGAGGATCCACAAAGGAAACACACACAGAATGTTCCCCGAGGCCCCACAAAGCAACACACACACACACACACACACACACACACACACACACACACACACACACACACACACACAAACTCAAACACACACACTTTGTGTGTCCGCAGCCCCAAATCACCAGCTAGTGTAAAAGTCCACCTTAAAATACACCCGGCGTCCCTCCAGGAATGCTCTGGAAAAACACGAAGCTTCTCTTCTCAGCGGAGCTGAAATCATGTTTTAAAAAAAGTTTCGACTATTTTTAAGTTGATTTGTGATTCAGAGGAAGAACCAATCACAGGCGGACTCTAAGGTCGGCTCAAATCTAATACATATTGTGATTTTTGACAGATTTTCACCAAAGTTCCTGATCTAATGTGGTCAAACGTTCACACCCCGTCAGTCTGGATGTGTGTTTGGCTGCTGGTCATTGATCAGGAATGGGCTGTAATCAATGTTCATATTGATTAGTGAGTCCATCCAGAGAGGACGACACAGGTCAGTTCAGTCATCATTGATTCATGAGTACAAAACTGTCATGAAGCTAAATGCTAGCTAAGCACGGCCCTCAGAGGCCCTCATTGATTAGCTGTCCAGCTAACTGACTGTTATTGATTGATAGACTCGCCCTGACGTGTGATGGAGACTCGACAACTGACCTCTAGTCAGTTATCATACCTGTTCACACACAGACCTGATAACTGACCAGAGGTCAGTGGTCAGGCCTGATTCCTCTTGTTGTAGTGACTCGGTTTGACCACTAGAGGCCAGCAGAGCGCAGATTTGAGCTGAGACGAACTGAAGTTCTGATTAAAGACACAAGAATTGATGGTGACGTGAATAAAGATGTGTTTTTTTCCATTTTGAATGAGTAGTCTGACATAACCTGGTGAATGAATGATAAATGAATGAAAGAATGTATGATAAATGAATTTAAACGAACAGTCAGACGCAGGAAATATCTTATTCTATTTGCTGCTGCAGCATCGACCAGCCTCCTCCATCTGACAGTTTCTAAACCAGCTTGGAAACAAATGGGTTCACGTCATAAATATTACAGAAGACAAAAGATATATCACTCCACACATTGTTCATACACACACTTCCC
Source organism: Antennarius striatus (assembly GCF_040054535.1). NCBI lineage: Eukaryota > Metazoa > Chordata > Actinopteri > Lophiiformes > Antennariidae > Antennarius > Antennarius striatus. The sequence goes on along the minus strand of NC_090782.1, from coordinate 23,444,599 downwards.
AACACACACACACACACACACATACACACACACACTGTCAGGGTTCCGATCAGTCTGCCTGTGGAAACCACCGGTCGCCGTTCCCCAGTGGAAATGCAAACACAGCTGGAGCGCCGAGCCGCCTGCGACTCTTTCACACCTATCATATAATAAACCAGCCTCCTTACACACACACACACACACACACACACACACACACACACACACACACACACACACACACACACACACACACACACACACACACACACAGACACACACAAACACACACACACACACCCTGTTGACACTTCACACAATGCAATTTTCAGAAAAAGAAATGCACACAGAAAGTGTTTGTGCATGCATCCAGCGTGTGTGTGTGTGTGTGTGTTTGTGTGTGTGTGTGTGTGTGTGTGTGAGTGTGCGTGCGCGTGCGTGCGCGTGTGTGTGTGTGCGGCTGGCCGCCACATGTGCTCTCGTGGGAATGACGGAGTTTGCTTTTCAAACCGAGGTGTCAGCATCCACAAAAACGTACGAGCTGATGGAGAATGAGGAGGATGAGGAGGATGAGGAAGATGAGGAGGATGAGGAGGATGAGGAAGACAAGGCCTGGACGGAAACAGATCCAGGAACACAATCTGTCAGCCGGGGGACGTGACGATCGCCTCCCGATCGTTTCCTCTCGTTCAGAGAACAGCTGCGACTCACGCTTATGAGTTTATGATTTACAGCAGAGGCAGATATATGATTTTGGGGGGGGGGGGACTGGGGTGGAGGGGCAACAGGATTAGCGTCTCCTCTGACTGATGCTGCCTGCAGAAACAAGCGGCTAGAGTTTCACCTCCAGCTTGAGTCACATCACCTCTGAGTTTCTATTAAAGTTCATTATTTCCATCATACCGTTGGATCTGATCACCAGTCAGGAATGTTGGAGGTTTAAAATATCATCGCCAGCGGCTCTGGAGGCTCAACCGATACCCCCCCAACACACACACACACACACACACACACACACACACACACACACACACACACACACACACACACACACACACACACACACACACACACACACACACACACACACACACAAGCAGCTTTAAGTGGAGGTGGAATTCACTCCAGGACTTGAACACAGACCGATTTTGAATAAAAAGTTGTTCCTACCTTCACGTAGTCCACGGCGGCGTCCGGACCGGCAGGGGGTTCCCTGGGGAACACAGACAGAGACAGGGTCCGGTTTAGTGAGCACATCTCTCAAGCTGGCCCCTCCCCACCCCCAGAGGTGGTGGTGGTGGTGTTGGGGGGGTTAAATATCTGGGTTCCCCTGGATTGCTCCTGTCTCAAATAGTCTTTTTAAAGGTCCAGCTGGTGCTGATGCGGGGTCTCCACGGCTCCTTACGGGAGGCGTGGCGCTCATCTAACGGTTTCTAACGGACACCAGGCGATCCAGATGAGGATCCAGATTAGGTTCCAGATTAGGTTCCAGAAGAGGATCCATGTCGGAAAAAGAAATCTCAGCGATCCGACTTCCTCTGACAGAAATGTGATGTTTGAAACCGACTGAACCGCTCTCTCTCTCTCTCTCTCTCTCTCTCTCTCTCTCTCTCTCTCTCTCTCTCTCTCTCTCTCTCTCTCTCTCTCTCTCTCTCTCTCTCTCTCTCTCTCTCTCTCTCTCTCTCTCTCTCTCTCTCTCTCTCTCTCTCTCTCTCTCTCTCTCTCTCTCTCTCTCTCTCTCTCTCTCTCTCCTCCCCCTCCCTCGCACACATCACGTCTCCCTTTCTGAGTCTACTGACAAATTCCCAGAAGGGGTTAGAACACACAACCACATGCAAAGAGCGCCCACATCATCCCTTCACCTCCTTCCAAACTCTTCTTGACATATTCAGGCATTTTATTTTGGCGGGGCGTTTGTTTCTAATTGAACCTTTCCTTTTATTTCGGCACTTCTGTGTATTAGCGTAGCTTAGCATCTCTCTCTCTCCATTGGGGGGCTCAGTGCAAGAGGTAATTAGCTCAAATCCAAGACTGTGTTTTCAGGGTTGGTAGTTTAAATCCTCTAAGCCGATGCTGCCGTTCCCACGGGAACAGTAACCTGGTCCATTACGTTAACAAAC
>NC_090782.1:23377500-23432500 GCF_040054535.1 Antennarius striatus | reverse complement strand
TTCTGCAAAATAATTTTGTTACTTGGTTTGAAGGGAACGCCGTCACCAAGACAACAGTTAGATTTCACAGTATAATGCATGGGAAACTCGGCAAACAAAGCAGTGTGTGACACACACACACACACACACACACACACACACACACACACACACACACACACACACACACACACACACACACACACACACACACACACACACACACACACACACATACACACTTTACAAGTGATTAAACCCAGCAGGACTGCAGGCTTCTCCCTCCTCACTGACAGGAGTGTGTGTGTAAGTGTGTGTGTGTGTGTGTGTGTGTGCGTGTGTGTGTGTGCATTTGACACAGTATTGTCCTGCATCAGACATCCCCCCCCCCCACCGGTGGACCCCCCAGGCGTAAGCATGTCTTCACACGACGCTAAATGCTATCTGAATCTGTCTGCATGGGGCTTTGGAGCAGGAGTCTGAGGGGACTGATAAGGGTGAAGGGGAGACGGGACTACCTCTCCTCCTCTCTCGCTCCTGGAGGAGGCGCAGCGACGTGAGGAGGTGCAGGCGGTGCAGGTGGTCGTGGACTCCCAGCTCCAGCAGGTCGTATTCGGAGAGGTGGAGCAGGTCCTGGGAAAGACGACAAGAAGGTAGCGTTAATCTGAGGCCGTGCAGATTATAATCTGGGAACTGATCTGAGGTGTGGTCCTCGTATCAGGTCACATGATCTCAACGTAAAAGATGAGTCAGCACCATAACGGGTGCAAATCTCTTCTCCAAGGTGAAAAAATTTGAAAAACAACCAGGACTGGTGACCTGCCGTCTGCAAGAAGTGTGTCGTCTCCTCCCCTGATCCCAGTCCTGTCATTACAGCATCCACGGAAACACCCCGCCTCACGACCCCCAAAATAGCACAGGTTGGAGGGGGAAGGGGGGTCTTTGAACCACAAGTCAACCTGGTGCCGTAATGGAGCCACACAAACACACACACACACACACACACACACACACACACACACACACACACACACACACACACACACACACACACAGTGTGTGTGTCGTCACGGGACGCTCCCGCCTCAAAGCGAAGACTCGTTGTTCTTCCTCAACAATACGACTGTTCTGTTCTGCTCATCACAAACACTGGTCTATTTAGACTACACACACGTCCAGAGGACAAAGCTGTGGACACACGCACACACACACACACGCACACATACACACACGCAGAACACAATTCAATTAGACGTGACAACGTGTGCATGCAAGGCTGCAGAAATGCAAAGCAGGAAGTGAGAATAACACGCAAAAAGAAACTTTGTCTTAATATGCACACACACACGCACACACACACGCACGCACACACACACACACACACACACACACACACACACACACACACACACACACACACACACACACACACACACACACACACACACACACACACAGAGTCAACAGGCCTAGACAGGTCAGTAATAACACAGTAGTGGGTTATAGAAGACACCACATTAGTTCTGCTGATGTTAAGAGGACTAGCAAACATTCATTGACTCTGTGTGTGTGTGTGTGTGTGTGTGTGTGTGTGTGTGTGTGTGTGTGTGTGTGTGTGTGTGTGTGTGTGTGTGTGTGTGTGTGTGTGTCATCACGGCCCTCGTCTCTCCCTCTGTGTTCAGAGCGAGCTGACATGTTTTCTTTGCTCTTTCTGTCTTGGACTCGGATGTGAACACTGTGGACGTCGTGTTGTTGCAGCGCCTCAATGTTGGTGCAGCGATGAAGATGATGACGATGATGGACAGAACGCCGCCATGAGAACCGGAGAGCAGAGGAAGAGGAGCGCAGGCAGCTGGAATCCATCAGCTTCAGATTGAGTTTAGAGAGCGTCCAGAAATCCTGGACGCTTTGTGATGCCCAATCAGGATTGTGGGTGAAGTGTGATGTGATGAAGTTTCATGAGACAAACAATCAGAAAACATGTACGAATTTTAAATAAAGTTTTTCATATTTTTTCATTTAAACATCAGAACTAATCCTGCCTCCTCCAGAATTTCAGAGAAGAAATCCAGTCATTCATTTTATAAACTTCCTGCCCTGTGCGGGATAGTTTAGAAGTTTTGTTTTAGGGTAGTTTAGGGTAGTGGGGGTAGTTCAGGGTTGTTTATGGTAGTTCAGGGTAGTTCAGGGCGTTTCAGGCGTTTTTAAGGTTGTTTACGGTAGTTTAGGTGCTTTAGGGTAGGTCAGGGTGTTTCAGGGTTGTTTAGGGTTGTGTATGTATAGTTTATGGTGTTTTAAGGTAGTTTAGGGTTGTTTAGGATCATTTATGGTAGTTTAGGGTGGGTTAGGATGTTTCCGAGTTGTTTAGGCTATAGAGTGTTGTAGGGTAGTTTCGGGTTGTTTAGGATTGTTTATGGTAGTTTAGGGTGGGTTAGGATGTTTCAGGGTTGTTTAGGCTAGCTTAGAGTGTCTTAGGGTGGCTTAGGGTAGTATAGGATGTTTTAGGGTAGTTTGGGGTGCTTTAGGGTAGTTTAGGGGTTGTTTAGGGATGTTGGGGGTGGGCTATTCCTGCAGATTTAGGTGTTTTTTTCGAAATAATGTCTCAAAACAATTGTGGAAAGGAAGATGAGGAGGACATTTGTTGTGGGGTCTGATCATCCAGAATCTCTTGGCGTTGTTCCTGTAACCTTGTGCAGTGGATGTTTAGTCTACTCCTGCCTTCGGAATGAAAAACCGGTTTTCAGCCATTATTTACTCCTGAAATTAAACCAGAAGTCAATGGCTTGTGGATGTGTTTCCAGGTGTGAACGTTGGTTTTACCTCCAGACCATCATACTCCTGCTCCAGCGCCACGCAGTACTGCGGCAGTCCGAGCTGACTCAGCCACCTGGAGATGGACTGGTGCTTCATGGTGATGCATTCAGGGTCTTGCGTAGATTCTCAGGTGGAAGCTGGAACAGAACACAAGCTGATTTCAGAGGAACTTACAATCCAAAGAGAAAAAACATTCAAATCACTTCTAAAATGTTATGAAGTTTTTTCCTATTTTATCTCAAACGGTGGTGAATCCATTCTCCTCTCCTGTTGCTGCTGGTTATTGAATTTAGAATCACTCATTTCTGCTGACTTGTGACCGTGTCACCTTACCTCTCACATTCAAGACATGAATGATGCACGCTGGCTTGTAGAAGCTCTACTTTTTTATGCAATAAAAGAAAATTAAATAGCTGAATTAAAGCAGCCGTTACAAAGCAATGAAGTGAGGATCAAACACTTACAGATTGATTTGAAATGAACGTAAATCAGCTTGTTTGGGATCAATAAGAAACTGATTTCTATTGATGAAAAAATGTCTTTCTATACTGAATTTGATGTGCGTGTGTGTGTGAGTGTGTGTTTTTGTATGTGTGTGTGTGTGTGTGTGCGTGTGTGTGTGTGTGTTCAGTGCCCTTCATCCCACCCAATCACATTAAGAGATGTCTCAGAGGCGTACGTGATGTCACCGTGTGTCAGCTGACCCCATCGCGGTCGACCCACCTCCAGAATACACACACACACACGCACACACACACACACACACACACACACACACACACACACACACACACACACACACGCACACACTTGTATCAATCTAATCCATGAAGTGTCATCATATATAGAGGCGTCGTCCTCCTGGTGTCGTTACACACACACACACACACACACACACACACACACACACACACACACACACACACACACACACACACACACACACACACACACACACACACACAGGGGCGTTCTCCTGGTGTCCAAGTTGGGTCTAATGGAAGACTGGAGGTCGTTCAGGAGAACAAACAACCTCATGTAGCTGCGGGGCTGTTATAAGCACTTCGTAGAGTGTTCAAGGCCCCCCCTCAGGTTATTACTCAGGTTACACAAATTACATACCATGACTCACGTTGGCTCTCCTTGGAAAACTACATGATGGTGAGGATAAAACCAGTCAGTTCCTCCTTTGCTGTCATGAGTTCATCACAACAGTGAACAAAGAGCCTACACTACGCATCAACATATTCCATCCCACACACACACACACACACACACACACACACACACACACACACACACACACACACACACACACACACACACTGAGCCACAAATAAATGCACGGACAGTCATTAGCATTATGGGCTCTGTCCATTATGCTGATGATGCAAAACTGCCAACGCAGCTCAGCTCGTCTCTTCCCACCATCTGAAGCCCATCGGCCGGAAAAGGCCGCAAAAACTTATAAATTATTCATTTATTTATCTGTTTATCTTTCTATTTATTTGTTTGTTTGTTTGTTTGTTTATTTAGCAGAGAACTTGCACAACAAACATGTTACACAGACCAGAGCGTAGCGTAAAGCTAATTTTCATCTGTAGTCCCTGCATGGGCAAATGCCAAAATACAGCAAGATTAGGAAAATCCAACTATCAAAACAAGATAAAACAACATTAAGCAACTCCACCCCACCCCACATACACACACACACACACACACAAACACACACACTCCAACACCCCCATAAATAGCAAAAATCACAAGCAAAGCAACTGCAAGATTATTTTCTGTGCTCCAGAGCCAAATCACCAGATTAAATCCTGACTCGTGTTTCCCAAAGAAGAATTCCTGAAGCTGAGCTGTTTGCATTTGTAAACCTTCAAACCTTCATTCCTTTAGACAGAAGCTGGAGGTGGGGGGGTGAGATATGGTGGTGGGTGGGGTTGGGGGGGGTAAACACATTCAGCCAAAGGTAAAGACTTCAACAGGATCTGTAACAGCATCTTTCCTCCAGATGACCATTCAACAGCTGCACGCCATTTAAAGGCGTTGAGGCGGGTTTTTCTTTTTTTGGGGGGGGGGGGGGGGGGCGTGAGCGTTTTATCTCATAAAATTCCCAAAGCGCTCCACATGGTTGTTAAAAAAAAAAAAAAAGTCTTGAAAGATCACAGAAACATTCCAGACAAACCAGGAAGGGAAAGAGGGAGTGAGGAGTTTGGAAAGATGGGGCAACATGCACTTGTTGCCTCCTTTGGCGGGGGGGGGGGTGTTAGATTTCTGCTTGTGGATTGGAGATGTCTCCATCAGGAGGGAAAGAGAAGAACAAATCCTGGATCTGCTTATTTTTTAACAGTTGTTTCCAAAAGAGGGCCGTGCTCGTGCAGAGAAGGTCAAGAAGAAGCGAGTATTCCCCGCGGAACCGACGGAGAACTGAATGCTCGCTCCGTCCCTCGGAGGATTCCCCTTCCTGTCCCGACCGACCCCATCTCCTCTCCCCGTTCGTCTTGACCTCGGATTTTTCCCATGACCACATTTCTCTGGAGTGCAGTCACAGCGTCCATCGAGTTACAGAATATAGATGGACCTATCCCACCCCAGCTGGTAGCATTAGAACACTCAGTTAGTCTCCGTGATGCCACGGGCATCCGATTGGACGCCCGCATTAGGCCCCTCAGCATCCCACCGATTGAATTAAGCTGCAGAAATCACATCAGCATCAACCGTCGCCCGGACGATTCCAACTGCTGGAGCCGAGCCAGGATGCAGGATGATGATGATGGTGATGGTGATGATGTTCTCTTACTGCACTAATAAACCAGGAGGCATGATGGCTTCCCGGTTGTCATGACAACGACACATGATGGACGCCTTTCAGGTTTCCTCCCTTTTCTCATCCTCCAATCCCTCCATATTTCCCCAACCCTCCTAGAGAAGCGCCTCATCATCACATCACAGTTATCATTTCTTTATATGCATCCTTTCTTCCTTTTATTTCTCTTTTTTGCACGACTCATTTTCTCCTCAGAGACTTTATTAAAGGGCTGAAGTCGTTCCACGGCTGCGTGTGTGTGCATGTGTGAGGAGAGGATAAACTGCTGCCAGGGTAATTTGTGCAATTGACAGCTTCATCAAGTTATCTCTCTCTCATACACACACGAACACACACACACACACACACACACACACACACACACACACACACACACACACACAAAGGTCGTATAAAAACGTCTGGTAGCTGGAGTAGCTGTAGACATCATTTGTAGGACACTCCAGATGGTTTTGTGTCTGCGCTGCAGCAGAATAAGCAGTTTTTCATTTGGATTTTCACTTTCAAGACGGATCCCAGACGGATTAAAACGATCCGTCCTGGTGTTGTTTTACTACGTATTTAACTCCAAGTGTCTATATTTCTTTAACAAGACCAGAGAGAGACAGGAAAATCCTTCAGCTGTAATTCAATCCCATAAAATCACACATTTCCCAGCTCAGTTGTTTCTTTGAAGGAGCACAATCTCATATCATTAAATCACCCGGCAGGTTTTTTTGTCACTCAGCGTAAATGTGAAGATTTATTTCGTCCTAAAAACTGGTTGAGAGGTTGTTGTTTTTTTTAAAACTCACATTCAGAAGCATGTTTCTGCATTGCTGAGCTGTCAAACATGTAGGGAAATATGCGAGCAGTCATCACTGCTTTGGAAATTTTCATTTTTATTTGTCTTAGAAATGGGAGGCGTTTCGCAGTTGCTTATTTGCAATGCAGTTTTAATATTCTGACTGTTTTTATTTAAAACACGACAAGTATGAAGCTTGATTTTCCATTTTCTACTTCCTTTTTTTTTTTTTTTTTAAACTAAATTTGCTTCTGGAATATTTCTAATTATAACTGTGATGTCAGTCCAGAAAACAGGATTCAGGGGAGGAAGCTCTGCGTAAAAATAACTAAAATGTTTATGAAATTTCTGCTCCAGTTTGAGGTTAAATGATTGGGCTTGAAATAACAGCTTGAAGATAGGAGATTGGGAGAAAGAGAAGGGAGGTATAATTTGCATGACTCAGGTCTGAGGTAAGGGCATTCCTGCTCGTAATGTAAACCCAGTTCCTCCTCGTCTGAAAACCTCTCAGGTTTTACCGACAGCAGAACTCAAACCGATCCACAAATACAAGAAGGACTGACTGCTCTATGAGCGCTTCTATTTATAAGTTCTCCAGGAAAAAAATGAATTTAGAATCTGTTCAAACTTCCAAAAAAAACTCCCACAAAATTTCAAGAAGTCGGCTCCAAACTGATTTGTTTGCTTCTATCATCACATAAATATATCAAATATATCAAATAATAAATATTTCCCTAATTCTGAAATAAGATTCAACATGCATATCAGTGTAGTTGGTATATATTTTTTAATCCCACATGCACAAATGCAAAAAATAAAGAGATGCCTCTTTAATGTCTTATAGGAGAGCGTAGGTTATTTAATTTAAATCTTTTGAAATCATGTTTTCTGAAGTCTTACCTCAGGGATGCAGACAGACAGAGACTCAACACGTCCTGATGAACCGCTGCACGTTTACTGAGGAGAAAATACTGCTGGGATGAAGGGAAGGGGTACCTGAGAGAGAGGGAGAGAGAGAGAGGGAGAGAGAGAGAGAGAGAGAGAGAGAGAGGGAGAGAGAAAGAGAGAGAGAGAGAGAGAGAGAGAGAGAGAGAGGGAGAGAGAGAGAGAGAGAGAGAGGGAGAGGGAGAGAGAGGGAGAGAGAGAGAGAAAGAGAGAGAGAGAGAGAGAGAGAGAGAGAGAGAGAGAGGGGGGGGGTGTTGCCTAACATCCTTGAGGCTTCATGAATTTTAAACTGGGATGCGCAAAATATAATAATAAAAGAGACAATTTTATTATTCCAAGTAAATAATATTACAACTAGTAATGCGTATCAATACAACAGCTTAAAACAGATAAACTGACAGTTATATTAAATTAAATATCAGGAAAGAAAAGAAAAGAAAAGAAAAGAAAAGAAAAGAAAAGAAAAGAAAAAAGAACTTTGCACCTCAGCAACCAATCAGATTCAGAAAACCTTAATGAAAGTCGAATAAAGAAAAAAACAACAACCCTAAATCACACCATGAACGTTGCTTAGTTTGTTGTTTCGAGTCCCGTTGCTATGACAACATAAATTTAAACGTAAACATGTTAGTTATAATGAAACCGAAACAAACTTCAGTTGTTAGAACGACCGAATCTCCGTTCTCCTGATTTCAGTAAAGACTCCATTAATCTTCGCTTTTTTCCAAATCTAACAAAGAGTCTTTCAAATTAAAATCCGCCCTGACAGGAACTTTACAAAATAAAGGTCAAACCACAAACTGCATGACCCCGGGGTGAAAAAAAAGAAGCAAAATACTTGAAAAAATAAGAAAAATAAAAACTGTCACATTACACAAATATAGCTGCAAACGTGTTTATGAGCATTCCTATAATGTATTTAAAGGATATTTCACATAAACCATCCATATGTGTGAATACATTTATTAAATCTGGTGCTATGACTCAATTCGTGTGAACTCCTGCCCCCATGCGGTATTTCTCAGTAAAACGCGAAGCTGTGCTGCAAAAACAGCCATCATACAGAATAAAAACTCTTACCTGTATTTTCCTCCTTGTGTGCGTAGCAACACTCTCTGGTCCCTGGGGGCAGCTTCCACTTCCAAACATGTGAAGCACACATGCATTCCGAGCATAAAGGTCTGTAATTGTATGTTTTTTTTTACATTTGTTTTAAAAATCTAGATGGGATGTACTAAAATAAGCTGCCATAACTAAATAATTTAAATCTGCAAACCTGACTCAAATAAAACAACATACAAAATCAAATCAAGCTGGATTTTAATTTACTGTGTTAGACAAACTAGATGAGAAACAATGTCAATCATCACAGCACTAAAAACACCAGGGCTGACCTTGGGCCAGGTGAATACCTGAGTTAACACGAATGTTGTGAAACCACAACACCAACCCTTTGGATAATATGGAGGGAGAAGCTGTTTGCACTGTCAACACCGGAAAGTTCTCTGGTCATGTTGTCTCTCTGCAGGTTTACGAGACAAAAGCTGTAGAGCTGAAAGTGAGTCAGATTTAACACCAAACTAATCTATCACCAATGTTAAAGTCACACTCGTGACATTTAAATATCATGAGAGGAAAGATCTGATTTGGTAGCAGTGTTTTTATTTTTGTGGTCTGTCACAAAAAGCATCTATCTACTTCTAAAGCAGTAATAAGAGTATGAAATTTAAAATGATGAATGGAAATAGTCTAATAAATTTTAAATATATCCTGTTAGTGACATTTTTATCCTAAAGAGATTTAAAAGAACAGTCTAGGCTAAAAAAAAAAAGGTACATAAAATATTAAGAGTGAAGAAAATATATAATACAAATACTGTAATTCCTTTAATCTAATGATATTTTAATAGTGGTGAATAAGTAGGACACACTCAAACACGGGGCTCATGGCCGTGAACGCACCATCTCAAAGCATGCTGGGAAACTCACAAAGCTATTTCCTACATGGGGCAATAGAGTAGATAAGGTTCCACTGCAATTGACAGCAGACTTTTTTTTTTTTTTTTTTTCTTGTTTGATTACCTTCATTATCTTTTCAAAAAACATTTTTCGAATTCAAAAGAAAAGAAAAAGTGAGTTAAAAACGTTAGTTAGAACTTTATTTAAAAAAAAAAAAGTAACGGGGAAAGAGATAAAGGTCCGCAAAACCAAAGAACTCTACCTACCAACATGTGACTATTTTATAACCAATGAGAACGCGTAGCACAGCGCTAACTGGAAATTAAACCAATGAAAATCAAGAGTAGGCGGGACTTAGTTGTTTTGGTTGACAGATCACTTCCTCCTTCACAGCGTGAGATCAATAAAACTGCGGAATCCCTCGGTAGGAGGAGAAGAAACGGAATCCTTCTGTTGGTATGTTATTTTAAAAAAAGAATAACTTTATTTTCTGTAACGATTCCATCAGGTTTATGCTAATTTATCCGGAGTGGAAGCGAAACAAACATTAAAATCCTCCCATCTGAACTGGAACGGGTCGGGCTGCCGCTGCTCACAAGACCTGCATGTGATATCGATTAGAGGAAAGTCTGGAGGGAGATGCGGGAAAAAGATGAAGGACGTTCACTTTTATTGTAAACATGGGTCAAAATTGATTTTTGTGTAGCTTTTACTATAGTTTAACTGACATTAAGGAAGTTAATGTCAGTATTTCATGAGCATCCAGGAAGGAATGCAGCTATCGTTCCAATAAATAATCGATTAATTGTAAAACAGGGTTGTTTTTTCCTTCTGATTGAACACGTCATGGAAACCAAGAGGAAAATATGTCATTTAAAAAGATGAGATGCTGTTGATTTGTAAACATTTTCATTTAATTTAAAATTTTTTGATGTTTTTCCTCCTTCACTGGGGAAATATCTGAAAATGACCAAATCACCTGAAAACATCTCCACTGAGATGAAAACGTGGATGTTTTGAATACGACTTGCTGGAATCCTGTTGGAGCGGTGATGAAGATGTCATCACACCAGACGTTCCACTTAACCTGAATCTGTTTGCTTCCAGGATTCCTGCTGGATGAATCCTGAAGCATCCGACCGGCGGTGTGAAGATGGTGCACGTGTACAACTGCCATCCGTTCTCCTCGCAGCAGATCGTACAGGTGAGCGGAACGCGTCTGATCCCAGATACGGATCACGTGACGTCTCTTCTTACCTCCCGTCCCTCCTGTTTTTTTGTTTTCTTTTTGCTCAGGTGGAGCAGGAGCCTGGACTCGTCTGCTGCGGAGGCGGGGCGCTGTTCGTCGTGGCAACCGGAGGATGCAAGGTCAGCATCACAGCCTAGTATTTAAATTGATTATTTTTTGGTGTTAACTTGTTTGTTGTGATATGACGTGTGGATCTAAACCGCAGGTGGAGGCCTACGATGTGGAGCAGGAGAGCTGCCCCCTCATCTGCCGCTTCGCCACCATGGACGCCGTGAGGAGCATCCAGCACAGCAAGATGGGTAAAAAAAAAAAAAAGCACGAGCGTCCTTGTGAGTAGAAAGAAATCACCTTATCGTCTTCACCTCCTTCACCCCCCCATCCAGGAGATTACCTCGTCACCATAGAGGAGAAGAACGGCGCCACCCACCTGAGGGCGTACACTAACTGGCGCCACCAGGTACGGCCGCCCGCCCGGCGTGGTTTGTCCCCTACGCTCCACATCATCTGTCAGATTTCTGGCTTTCCGTTCAGGCGGAGGAGAAAGCCCGGGTCGGGGTGCGTTTGTTGGGCCACCTGCTGCGCGGGGCGTCCATGAGGGGCGGGGCGCAGATGGAGATCATCGAGATCCCCCTGTCGGAGCGTCCCGTCGCCGTGGCGTGCTGCTCCATCACGGGGGACCTGCTGGTGGGGTGCGACGACACTCTGGTTCTATTCACGCTGAGGAGACAGAACCAGCAGAGCCTGGTGAGAACAACACCCCCCACCCCCCCACCGGAGAGACGCTCCTCTCACAGCAGTGGATTCTAGAAATGCTAAAAAAAAAATGTCTATTCCTCATGAAACCAGCAGATCCTTCAAGGCTCCTGGCCCAACACCCACCAGAACCCCGCTCCGGGTCCGGGTCCAGGTCCGGGTAAGGACACGTTCATCACAGGAAACGTTAAAGAGATGAAGGGAGATCAGATTCATGACTTTTATTTGCTCTAATCTTTAGTTCAAACGTCAACGTCAAACCAGAATTTATCCATCCTGGATTTTGAGCGATCGGTTATCCTGCATCTGTCAGACGTCAAGCCTAAGCAGGTGTTTTCTATTTGCTTTCTTCTTTTCTTTTTTTAAATTGTTTTTCCATCATTTTTATGACATGATTATATAAACACATGAGAATTATCTATTTGCTAAAATAAAAATAATCTCAATTATCAGTAATTGTAACATAAACAGATAAAATTTGAGAATAATTTAACAAACAAAAGAGATTTTATTTCAATTTTTTTTTCTGACGGCTGAAGTTGTGTTCACGCTGTTACGTCCTTTGCCCACCAGGTGGCGCTGTGTGACGGATTCGTAGCAGTGGAGACAGAGCTGGAAGTGCTGGTTCTCAAACTAGAGGCATCATCCGAACCGGAAGTCCAGGAGGAATCGTCAGACACAAACCAAGGTTAATTCCCCCAAAACAAAATCCAAAGGAAACCGTTTTTTAATTCCTGGATGACGTGAGAGCCGATGGCTTCACCGTCCGTGTGTCGTTTAGACGATCAGACGGACTTCCTGCTCCTCCAGCGACACCAGGAGCTGTTCGGGGATCGAGCTAAAGACTGCCCCATCCGCGTGAGCATCGAGAAGACGGGGCTGGAGGACAGAGGACAGTACTCGGTGTCGTACGTCCTCTTCAGGTGAGGCGGTGGCGTTCAGAGAACGTCCTCAGAGCCAGTTTCTCATCCCAGCTGGGGGTTGTTGTTTTTTCTGTTTGCAGGAGTTTCACTCCAGACTTCGTCCAGGGCTGCGTTGCCGAGGAGATTCACCTCCACTCCCTTCAGCTGTACCCGCTGTTCACCAGTCAGTACCCATAATGCACTGGGAACACTGGTCGGGACGAACCTGGTGTCTCCAGGTTCTCCATGACGACCTGTGATTGGTTGTTTCTCCCTGTCAGGAACCCGGTCGGCGTCTCCAGAGGACCCCCCCTGTGTGTTCTGCTTCTTCTCCCTCCCCTCCTGCGGGTACCTGTACAGCCTGAAGGGGGGGGTGGAGCTCCTGTCCGTCTATCAGTACCCGGAGCGGGTGTTGGGCGCCGCGCTGAGCGACCAGCTGCTGCACGTCATCACCAGGTGCGTCTGCGGCCCCAGCCCACGAACGGGGGGGGTCCATCCATCTACGCTGAGTCTCAGTGTGTGTGTGTGTGTGTGACAGGAGTGCGCTGCAGTGCTACACGGTGCGCTGCGCGGCGCTAGCGGCCCGGATCGACGACCCCTACATCGACACCACGGTGAAGGTACGAGCAGCGCCGCGTCTGAATCCGCCCCCGCCCTCCCCCCTGTTCAGTGTGTGATGTAGGTCGTGTTCCGGACGCAGGCCTGCCCCCCCTGCAGCATGGAGGTGTGTGCGCTCAGGATGCAGCTGTTCATCGGCCTGCGGTCGGTGTGTGTCCACGGCCGCCGCGTCATCCTGCTGTCCACCGCCGACGCCGAGACGCCGCCGGAAACGGAACGCACCCCGCAGCGCAGGAGCCTGTGAGTAACGCGCGTGTGTGTGTGTGTGTGTGTGGACGCATACATGCATTTACAAGCTTGTTGACTGTGTGTGTGTGTGTGTGTGTGTGTTACCTCAGTGAGCTCAGAGAGCACACGGTGCTGACTGGTATTTTCCAGGCAGTTGGAATCGAACCCTCTACCACACCGGCTCTGGGGAGCCTTCTATCGCGCCCCCTCCTGTAAGACGAACCTTAACCCCCCCCCCTCAAGTGTGTGTCGTCTCTAATCCTCTAACTTGTAAACGATGCAGCGCCGTCCTGCTCCTCCGTCAGTGGATTAAACACATTTACAGACGTGTTGGTGTGTGTTCATGATGCCTTGGAGGACATTATCCACTTATACCATGGGAGGGGGGGGTGTGTGGAGAGGGGGTGGGGGGGGCAACCTCTTAGCCAATCAGAGGTTGAGCAGGAAGTATCATGACATCATCAATCTGCCTCCTGGATCCATGAATATCTAAATCCCCCTCTTCCTCCTCTGGGTTGCCAGCTGCTCCCCCCCATGAACTGATAGACGCCCACTCAGCCAATCAGAATCGAGCACCGACCCCCCCCCCCCCACCATGGTATAAAAATATATGTTGTCAACGCTTCTTGTAAATGTGGCAACGAGCGACCGCGACAGTTCAGGTCACTTCCTTCCTCTGATCACGCTTTCTGTCTGACCTTTGACCTCAGAAGCAGGAAGTGGACGATCTCCTCCCCCAGAGAGAGCAGCACGGCGGGTCACGGGTGGAACCTCTACGTGATCGACACCGTCCCGCCCCTCACTCTCTACAGAGAGCTGGTAACACGGCCAGGACTTTAAAAATTAAATTATGGATTAAAAAAAAAAAAAGTGTGTGTGTGTGTTTTCGTGACTCTCCGTCCTCCCGTGTGTGTGTGTGTGTGTGTGTGTGTGTGTGTGTGTGTGTGTGTCTGTGTCAGGTTGAATACAGCCAGCGGTACGCCGAGACCAGCCCGCAGGCCCAAAGCCTGCGACACCTCCTCAGCGAGGCGCACCTCCTCCTCCGAGCCGCCTTGCTCCAGGCGTCGCCACGGCAACAGAACCCCGAGGGCGACCCGGCGGCGACTCAGCAGATGAACGGAGACGGATCAGAGGAAGAGCTGGAGGGAGCCCTCAGGGAGAACTGTGCACAGCTGGGAGACAGCTTCAGCAGGTAATACACACACACACACACACACACACACACACACACACACACACTGCTTTCATTTGCCCCTTGGGGACAAATAAATTCTTTGAATTTGAATTGTCCTGCTCCTGTCAGGGCCAATCAGACGGACTGCCACCTGGCTTTGCCGTATTACAGGATGTCTGGCCTGTCAGTCAAGGAGGTCATCTCCAGGAACCGCCCACTTCCCAGGATGCCTCACTCCTACGGCCCCGGCTTCCTGTTTTACCTGAAGCATCACCTGCTGGAGGAGGCGGAGCCCAGTCTGAGTCAGGTGGATACCAGGTTACCGTGGATACCGGGAATGGGAAGCCACAGACTAACCACAAGATCGATGCGTTTCCAGGAAACAGCTGATGACATCATAGACATCTTCAGCCAATCAGAACCCTCGCAGCTGGTCAGCGTCTGCGTCAGCCCGGTGATGGTGAACGTGAGTCCCGCCCGGACGCTGCAGGTGTTGCGACGGGCGGAGGCGGCGGCCGGCGTGTCGGTCACGCGGACCATCACCATGGCAACCATGATGCTGCTTTTGGGCGACCTGCCGCAGTTCACACAGCTGCTGGAGAGACACACGGAGGTTAAAAGACGCGTGTGTGTGTGTGTGTGTGTGTGTGTGGCGTTTTTATTGACATATGTAGAAGGAACTAGAAGTTTGTGTGTGTGTGTGTGTGTGTGTGTGTGTGTGTGTGTGTGGCTAGATGCTGCTGGTGTACGGCTTCATCGAGGAGTCGAGGCTGTTGCTGCACGGCGGCAGAGGTGGTGATGGCGGCAGCCGACACACACACGTCCGTCCCACGACTTTGACTCGCCAGATGACGAAGTCCCACCCAGGCCTGCTGGTCGCCGCCCTGGTGGCGCTACACGGGAACAACAACGTCCAGCTGCAACAAGCCGATCACGTCTTCCAGGTGCGGAGCCACAAACCCGCCGCCGCTGACGTCTCAAACCCGGGAGGCGGCGGGGTCGTGACCTCTCCCGTTTCTGCTCCAGGAGCTGGGCTGCGAGCGCTGCCTGCAGGTGGACTTCTGGGAGGCCATCCTCATGGCGTCCTCGCAGGACGCCGTCGTTCAGGAGCTTCTGTTCCGAGTGGCGTCCGTCTACATCGACCGACTGACCGACGCAAACCCAGAACCAGAACCTCCGCACGCCGAGCACGGGGCGCTGAAGAGCGCCGACGATCTGGTAGATCCAAATTCAAATAACTTTATTAGTCCCAAAGGGTCAGTTGAAAGCACATAAATTAGGATAGGTGTAAAACATACAGTGTAAAAGTAAACAATGTAAACGTAAACATAAATAATAAATACTAATAATAATTCAAAAATAATTCAAAATCTGCTCAGCTCAGAACCTAATGGGTTAATTAATTAGTTCAGAATTTAGTTATTTAAAACGTAGTTATTTATAAACCTAGTTAGTTCAAAACCTAATTAGTTTAGAACCTAATTAGTTTAAATCCTAATGGGTTAGTTGGGTAGTTATTACAAAACCTAGTTAATTTAAAAACCTAGTGATTTAGGTCAAAAACTAGTTAGTGTAAAACATAGTTCAAAATTGTTATTTAGTGTGTTAGTTAACTCAAAACCTAGTTAGTTACCTAGTGGGTTAGTTAGTTTAAAAACTAGTTATTTTATCAGAGTCGATGCTGCGTGTTTGACGGCGTGGCGTTCAGGTTCACGCCGTTACAGTGAGACGTTTGTGTGTTTTTGTGTGTTTTCAGATGAACTCCTGCTCCCATTACGGCGCTCTCTACCCGTGGCTCAACGTTCTCAATCCCGCTGGCACTTCCAACGCTCAACACCAGGAGGCGCTACACAAACTCCAGGTCTGCGAAACGTGATAGCATTCTGGAAATACGAAGGTCATATCGATTAACGTTTAAAAAGGAGTGATCGTGAACATTCATGTTAAAGAATAAGGAATGAATGAAATAAACTTTATTTATCCTTAGAAGGGAAATTATTTCTCCAAATTATTTTTCTCAAATTTGCGAGGCGTCAGACCTCTCCGCTCATGTGTGTTCCAGTCCCTGCTGTGCGGTCCGTCCCTGTCTGTGGGCGCCGTCTCCCCCCTGCTGGACGGCCTGTCGGAGGAAACCCCCTGGGGGTTCGGCCTGCACCTGCTCTGCGCCACCAGGAGGGGGCAGTACGCCGACTGCATCGAGAAGCTGCTGGACCGCTGCCCACAGGCCATCATCGCCTACGCCAACCATCAGCTACAGGACGCGCACACGGTGGGCGCCGGCCCCGCCCCCCCACTGGGGACATGGCTGACCTCACCCGCCTGTCTCACCTCGCCTCACCTTGTCTCACCCATGCAGGTGCTGTGGTGGCAGAAGCTCCTCCCTGAGCTGTGCGACAGGACGAGGGTCGCCGCCGACAACGGCATCCTATTGGCTGCTCTCAAAGGTCGCCCAACCCCCCGGTTTTAAACGCTCAAAGCTGCCTCGACCCAATCACGTTAACGTTTGGATATTGTTCTCGTCCCCATAGAGACGGTGGTCGTGGTTGCCATGGAGACGAGCCCAGCCGAGTTCCTGGAGCTGATACCTGACGACGGCACCGCCTCCTACTTCCTGCCTCACCTGTTGGCGTGCTGCCAGAGACACCTGCTGACATGAAGCGGATCGGTCTACATCCTGGATCCGGACTGATGTGGGGTCGACATACCCCCCCCCCTCCACACCGGATCAGGAGACGGGGCATCGATCATCTCCTAAGAACCTGAACGGATATCAGTTAAAGTTCGATTTCTCGTGACATTGATTTAATGATGTGAAATGAGAGATTCATGGTGTTCAAAGTGGAACACAATGGAGCACAGACAGCAGGGCGTCAGGTCGACGCCCATGAACAGGACGAGGAAACGGTATCTGATTGAGTTTCTACTGACAAATATTTGTCCATTATTTTTATTTTAAATCTGGATTTCACTTCTTTTTTTTAAATGTTTGACTTGAAAGTCGGTGCCTTAACAGTATTTCTCACAGTTGGACTCAGTGGGTCTTTCATTAAACCTGATGTTGTGTCTGTTGGAACTTTGAATTAACAAAATACACGACACAAAGCAAAAAAAAAAAAAAAGTTCAGTTTTAAATTAAATTTCTGAAAGGATTTCTGAGACGGTAACGGAATACTTCACAAATACGGGTCTTCACTGCTGTTTCTGTCTAACAAATGAATTTTGTTCACGTTAAAACTTTTGAAAGAACAAATATAATCGGGCCACTCCTGAGCATCGAACCCATGTGGTTTGACTTTACGTGACGTCACTTCAGGTATCTGATCGACACCTCTTCATCTAAATCTACCATGACTCATCAACTTTTACACAAACAACTTTAAGCGATAATAACACGTGATGTGATTATAAGTCCCTTTACGATGACGGAAGGAGATATTTAGGTGTAATTTTTTATTTATTTTTATTGATCAGCTTTATTCTGTTCATTTGAAGGTTCGACCCGGTTCTGAACTAATAACAGCTTTCTTTACAGCGGACTTATTTTCGCATAATGACGTCATTGGACTGACGTTACTTGTGGATTCTGACGTTACTTCTGGATTCTGATCGTGTCATCGTTCACCTATGAGTCAACGGAGGGACGGCCGACCGGAGCGGACCCGACCGGAGCGGAGCGCACAACCTCCCGCAGGAGTTCATCCAGTTGTCGGAGTAATCCGAACCAGCAACCCTTGACGTGTTGAGTTCAAATCCCAGAAGAGGTTCTGTGGAGTTCGGTACCGGCGGAATGAACGCGGACGAGGCGGATCAGGAAGACGAACTGCTGGCGCTCCAGAGTATCCTGGGCTCGGACGAGTTCTTCCGGAAAGAGTCGAAGAATGCCGGAGAAATCCGAGTGTCCGTGGAGCTGCCTGCAGACTTCAGTGTGGCTCTGAAGGAAGGTAAAAGGTTGCCTGAAATAAATTATGCTAAATTAATTAAAGCCTAGAAAATGGCAAATATAAATAAAAAAATAAAATTCGTGCACTTCTGTATTTTGCAATAAAAATAATTAATGGTAGACAACAAATCGAGGCGGGTCCCCGTAAAGTTTTATCTTATTCTGACTCTCCCAAAAATAATTAAAAAACGAATAAAGAAATGAGTTTAAGTTAATATACAGAAATCCTACAAGTCTAAAGGATATATGTTAATCTGCATCTGCATAATCTGGGACAAATATACACGTGGAAGGCTATTGATAAGAACTGAATGAAGCTAATAGGAAATTGAAATTAAATAAACTAAATTAAAATTACAGGTTGTTGAAGATATTTGTTGTTTATGTACTTATTAATCGTAATGTCATGTTTTTTCCTGTTGAGGTGAAACCCTGAGGCAGTATGAGATATCCTTCCTCCCTCCCTTGCAGCTGACCTTTGACCTCCCTGAGGACTACCCATCCCTCTCCCCCCCTTCCTTCACCCTCACCTGCAGCTGGCTGACACAAACACAGGTAATAATCACTATCTCATGTTTACGACCAGCCAGTGTGTGTCTCACAGACACACACACACACACACACACACACACACCCAGAGAGAGGCAGAGATCAATCATGATGACATCATTCTGTTTGCCTCCCCCTCTCTGCAGCTCTCTCTCCTCGGCGCTCACCTTACAGATCTCTTCCGGGCCAGCGGGGGCGCTGTGGTGCTCTTCATCTGGGTGATGTTTCTGAAAGAAGACGCTCTCAGGTTCCTGGACATCCTTTCTCTGCTGGAGCTCCCGTCTGATGAACCCAGAACCCCAGACCCAAATCCAGCATCACCCTCAGAACCAAACAAAGACCAACTCCCTCCAGAGTCAGAAACCAAAGACAGCCTAAGCCGCGACGACTCGTTTCCAAGGGAACCAGACCTCTCTGACCCGTCCTTGGAGGCCGATCCAATGGAGACCGTTTCTGAGGTCCCAAATGCTTCAGAATCAGACGCGAGGATGTCCGATTGGACACGGGACACCCCTGACCCAGGAGAACCTCGTCCGACCCACTTGGGCCTCCTGACTCAACTCCTGGTCTACGATGCGACCCAGCAGCAGAGGCGGTTCGCCTCCACGGTGTTCGACTGCGGCGTGTGCTACACGAGTCGGCTCGGGTCCGACTGCGTCCAGCTGCCCGGGTGTGGCCACGTCTTCTGCCGGGCTTGTCTGACCCAGTTCTGTAAGCTCCAGATCACAGAGGGGAACGTCCGGGGGGTGACGTGTCCTCAGTCAGCCTGCACCGCCGGTCCGACACCTGCACAGGTACCGCCTAGAACGAAAGCAATATGGAAAATGACTGAATGAATGAATTTTTTTGTTGCTTATAGCTCCCTCTTGTGGAGTGCTCAGTCATTACAGAACTTCTCACACTTTTTAAGATGCTTTTCTTGCTTTTTTTTTTTTTTTTAAATCAGTGACTATTTAATTAGCTCAGACTCAATAGCACCATTAAAGCATTGTAGTATAAAAGGAAAGATAACAGATTAAGGACGAGATCCTCGACACCACGCCCTGTATGACTCACTGTTATGATTTGAAATGTAGGTGAAGAGTCTGGTCGGGGAGGAGCTGTTCAGTCGCTACGATCGTCTGCTGTTGCAGAACACTTTGGATGCCATGCCTGGTTTGTTTCCCTCATGCGTGAAAAAGGAGGAAGTATCTGAAGCCTTTACGCATTTAGAAGAACCAACGTGTATGCATGAATCTCCGTGATTTCCTGAAATCTCCCTAACAACCCAGACGTTTTTTTTGCACCTCCTTAGACGTGGTGTACTGTCCACGCCTTTCCTGCGGGGCAGCGGTCATTCAGGAAACGTCAGGCGCGGCGGCCGTCTGTTCCGTGTGCGGCTTCGCCTTCTGTGTGGCCTGCAGGAAGACCTACCACGGAAGAGAAGACTGCCAGGGAAAGAAGAATAGGAGAACAAAGGAAGAACAGAAGCAGGGAGAACGAGTGGACCTGCCCCAGACGGCAGGTAGAGACGCAAACGTGTGTCTCCGGTTGGAATGAGTGCAACAGGATGTACAGTTTACACCTGTGTTTAAATGAAAAGGAATATTTTTTATTCCATAAAGGTAGAAAACAGAGAAGACAGAGTGGAGATGTTCCAGTTTAATACCTCACATCAACATCTTTCTTCATTTCTGCATGAATAGATTGAATTTCCCTAAATTTAAAGCAACATTTGACCCTTAAAGATGGTTTTTTTGAGACGAGCAACAGAACATTTAAGTTGATATATTAACAAACTAACCCTAAATATCACACAAAACAAGAATCGTTGTCATAATGGAAATTTTCTTGGTTTTTAATTTACAAAAAGTAACATCAGAAAGAAGCGGAGAATAAATATCTGTTCGCTTTACAAGAACTGACGCGACACCACTTTGATGTCTTCGTTTTTATGCTGATGACACGTGTGTGTGAATCCATGTTGTGTGTTTCTGTGTGTCTCAGAGGGGATTAAGGCCCTATGGGACGACTATTCCAGCGGCAGCAAGCAGAGGAAGCGCCTTCTGGAGGCCCGATATGGTCGAGAGATATTACGGAACTCCCTGGAAGACTGTCTGAGCGAGAACTGGATGGAGACAAACAGCAAATACTGCCCACACTGCTTCTGCAGGATAGAGGTGTGTATTTACTTCCAATGTTTAAATCACGTGTGTGTGTGTGTGTGTGTGTGTGTGTGTGTGTGAGACTATATATTGTTTTTCTCACTGTGTGTGTGAACGTTTCGTGTTGCAGAAGAACCAAGGTTGCAACATCATGACGTGTTCTCGGTGTGGACAGATGTTCTGCTGGGCCTGCCTGGCCAAACTGTCCAATCACAGGAGCGCACATTTTCAGGATGGTTCCTGTTCTCTCTGGGAATACGACCCGTATTCCTACAGTTAGGACGACCCAACGGCATCCAACCGGAGGATTCTGTCGTATTCAACCGAAAACGCACAAGATGGAAAAAACTAGGAAGCTTTAGTGTTGCTGTCAGAGAAATAATATAATATATAGAATATAAATATTTAAGTTAAGAGGCATGTAGATGTTGTCAAGTCAATCTGCTGTTCACACATCAGAACGGGGACTAAAGGTGCTTTAAGTGACTTTGGTTGTTGACGCCAGTGAAAGAACAGGAAACTGAGGCCATAATTCGCACAGGATCACCAATATTAAACAAAAGAAGATCGGGAGAATACGTCACCTGGTCTGACGAGTCTGGATTTCTGCTGCAACATTCAGATAATCGGGTCGGAATTTGGTGTCAACAACAAGAAAGCGTGGATCCATCCTGTCCGGAATCAACGGATCAGCAACTGTGTGAAGCAATTATGTTGATATGGACCAAAGTCTCTGAGGAACGTTTCCAGAACCCTGTTGAATCTCTGACATGAAGGATTAATGCAGTTCATCTGGCAGGCTGGACCTGATAGAGAGGATGGTGAGTGAATGTTGAAGCTTCTCAGACATGTCGTACTCTAAATAACCACTAGAGGGCGATAAATAACGACACATTTTAATTCTCAGCACCCTGGTGGAAGTTTTGCATCTCCTTATTGATTAAACATGTATTCAACTGCTGCCCCCCCCCATCCCCCACCTCCCACGTGGGGTAAAGAATGCCTCTTTTTATTACTGGATGGGGTAAAGAATGATAAGTCCAACATTAATACTGATATGGAGTCAATAGGCTGTATTGAATAAAAGGGAAATTGGAGCGAAATCTAATTTGCAAGTAATCAAGTCCTTTCCTGCGTTATGGATTAAATCATTATCGTCCAATGGCAGAAATTTAGCGGAGCCTTGCTAACACTTAACTTGAATGAAAGCCAGCATTCAGACAATCTGTTTGTGAGGATTGTGAAATATCCTGCCGACAAATAAACAAACAAACGAGCAGGGCATGAGGACAGCCTTCTTGGCAGTGGTAATATCTAGGAATTATCAGATGAGGGGGAGTAGGTTATGTAGGACATGTTCTCGCTGAGAGCCAATCACAGCATCCGCTGACAGAACGCTTATTTCCCCCCGGAGCGGTCGGAGGTGTGGAGGACAACGTGTGAGACACATTTAATAACCACCAGCTCAGTGATGAGTATCATCTGCACGTTTATTCATCAGAAAATAAACACACACACACACACACACGGATCCAGTCACTGGTGTATTGGCAACGTAGTTCAGAGGCACTGATTGTGTGCTGAGGTTTCTGCAGACAGTTCGTCCTGCTGGGGGCCCGAAGTTGGCGGCCCCCGTCGGGTGATGAAGGAGGAGGGTCCTGAAATCTGTCAGATGGAGGGGGTAGGTGGGCTTTAGCGGAAGGCCATCGGTTCTATGCAGCTCATGTGACATGAGGCCGTTCCCTCTGAGCCAGTTAGCTTATGTTAGCTTAGCATAAAGTGGCGGGAAATGAAATTCCAAATTATGCAAAAAAAAAAAAAAATCATGCCAAATTTTAAATACTAATAATAACAATAGAAAAATCCAAAGTTCAGCATAAAAATCAAAAGCAGTGGTTTGTCGTTTTATCTGATGAATAAATTCTCTTACTTTTTCTTGGCCTCAAGGCGACGCCCACCTACCCCGTTCTGATTGGGCCGACAGTTCAACACATGGATAAACACACAGAAGTACAAATACATGACACACACCCAGAACAAATTCAACCTTGTAAACATCAGGAATACAAATTATTGAGAGGCAAATAATGACGGATAATGTCTTCGCTCGCGCTGAACAGCATAACTCTCTTTATAAACACGCGTCATTTTATATTCAGTGCAAAATCAGGATTCTTTCCGATGCCTTTTAGTGAGTCATCACGGAGTATTGAGACGCGTCATCGCCGTCCACTCGCGTGACTCAACTCATGCATGAAATGAACCAGATGCCGTATTAATAAAACCTCTCTTCGTTCACAGCAAACGCAGCGATTTGGTGCTCAAACAGCAGCACTGTCTGAACTATTAATGCATTTATTAGAATGAACAACAGTAGCTTTTAACAGATGAGCACTGACCCCAACATATTTATGTGCAAACCAATGAGGATTCTTCGGAATCGTGTGCACCGGCAACAAAAATCCACCCAAAAACACTGCAGGAGAAGGAGAGAACGATACCGGTGATCTGGATTCACACTGGTTTCCATGGGATTTTTGAATTTGATTTCAAATTCAGGTTGATGTATCCTTCTCAAATTGAATGAAAACATAATTTTACTGATATTTTTTGAAAGGAACTGTGATATCAAGGCTTCCTTTGGTGCCACTAATCATAAATCAGACGACCAGTGATCTTTACAGCGTTTCCTAAAACCAACGTATGATCTCTACGTCTCCCAAGTTTTGTGCACTTTCACATCTGACCTCTTATAAAATATATTCATTAAATATATTGTTCATTAAATATAATTTTTAAGGTTGCTCACACCTTAAACAATATGCACAGCAAATGATGAGTATCGCTCAATCAGCAGACGGTGGCTTCATTAGTAAAAACCAACCTCTGATCCTTGAGCTGCATGCTAATCCAGTCTATTCTATCATTACTTTTCTATTATCTATTCTCCTCCTTAATCTGATTAAATTAAATCAGGAAAATGCAAACTCTGAGCATCATCGATCAGTGTTTCACATCGGCTTTTTCTAATAAGAATAAGAATCTTCAGTGCATGACAGAAGAAACTCTAATCTGCATGCAGAAACCATGTGACAATCTTTGGTTGTCCACACTGACGCCCTGATGACGGGTCGAGAACATATCACCAACTGCAGTCCGGCCTTATCAAAGGATGCTCGATGCGCTTTGGACACCTAATTTCCTCCATTCCCTTGCAGGTTATTGTTTCGCTGCGTCGGCTGCAGGCATCGGAGTGCGACTCTCATTATGAACCCAGGAGCCTGTCAACATAATAAAAGGTTTCATGTAATACAAAGCGTGTTATTTCTAGGAAGAGGAGGAGGAGTGCTATTATCAGACTGCAACCCTGTCTGCTGTGAAGAACTCCTTGACTAGCGGCGTCTCAACCCACAGCTTTGATTACAGCTCTGCTTTCATCAGCTCCTTCTTTGTTCCTGTTTGATTAAAACCACACGGAGTACCGGGCCGATTAAACACCCCAACCGCCCCTCCATCACATGTTTAAATGCATGCAAAACGATACAGCGCCGCGTCCTCGCAGCACTTTCTGGTGTGTGTGTGTGTGTGTGTGTGTGTGTGTGTGTGTGTGTGTGTGTGTGTGTGTATGTGTGTGTGTGTGTGTGTGTGTGCGTTTGTCCTCCTGGATGCATGTTTGCGTGTGCATGGAATTAAAAGGATCTAAATTCCTGCAGAATTAATATGTTAACATCTAAAAAATCAGCAAAATTTCCATTTGACTGTTCCCTTAAAGGCACAGTACGCACATTTTTAGTCATTTCTAAAACGTCCAATCCAATAGCAGCTGAGCGCTCATTGGTTCAACGCCAGTTTATCAGCCAATCCTAGACTAAATCCATGTTGCTGCTTTATAAAATGATGCTGTTGGGCGGTGATGACGCAGGATGAACGCTAAGGGACTGGAACTAATAACCATCCAGAGGTGATCAGGCCTGTTTAAGTCGGGTTGACATTCAGTCATCACACACGATTCCTGATAATAATATTTACAACATACGCTAGGCTAACACTAACCAAAGAATAGCATTCATGTTAAGTCAGACTATATTTATATCGATGCAATTTGGGAATATTAACACAATAATTATGTGGCTTTTAATACAAGAAGAGAGAAGATAGAAAATTATCCAAGCAATACTGTCCCAACCGAAGCTAACTCTTTAGCCTAGCGCTCACTGAAAGGCACGAGCTAGGCTAGCTAGCCTTCATCCTCACACACGTCGACGGACGTCGGCTAAAGCTAACGGATTCACATGATGTTGGTTTGTTGTGCTTTGTTTTTCAATTAGCGGTAGCGTGTTAAATGCTATCGCCTGTATTAGTTTAAAAAGGAGTCGCTCCTTTAGTGGCCTTTGAGTAAAAAAATACCTGTAGGGTCGATTCACACACGAGAATTTAAAAAGTGCTCGAGGATGAGACTGAACCCTCGGATTTTCCCACGCCGCCTGAACACACCTTAAATTTACATGCATTTAATTTCCCTTCGCACCTATCCCATGATGGAATACACAGGAAGTGGAATTCTACGTCTCTTCCTGTTCTCTAAACGCGTGCTGCACCATGCTTCACTGCACAGACTGAATTTAAAAAAACAACACCCAGATCTGCTCCAGCCAATCAGCGTTCTCGCTCCGTGTCTCCGCCCCCCTCGGCCCCGCCCCCAGCCCCGTCTCCTAGCTGTAGCCCAGGTTCTCCATCTCGTGCCGGTATCGGAGCTCGGACACTTTGGCTTTGTGCTGCTTGCTCTCCAGATGCTGCCTGAAGTCCGTCTCCTGCTCCGCCCCACAGTTGCACATGGAGCAGTAGAACTGCCCGCTGGGGGTCACACACATGGCCAGGTCCCGCGGGATGCGCTGCCTCGGCCTGGGGTTGTAGTACGGGCCTAGTGGGGGTGGGAGGGTGGGGGATGAATACACCAAATAGAGCAAAAAAGCTTTTTTTTGTCACTGAGATGTGGATATTTTCTCAGTTTAACAAATGCATGAAGCAGAAGCAAAAACAACTGATTTTGCACAGGAAGGGCTAAAACAACAGTCACATCATTTGCAGTTTTTTAATTATTTTACGGGCACTAACCTCTAGATTTATGCATCTATGATGGATTTGCAGAAAATTTAAATCTTGGATGCAGATTTACACCCGGACCCACATTTATCTTGTGGTATGTCCTTAAATCTATCCAGATCTGATGCTAATGTTGTCATTATGAGCGTTCTCTGTTAGCATTAGGCAAAACACGATTGCTGTGAAGCGTAGCGTCGCATAATTCACCCGGTATTAGATGGATGATTTAGAAACAACACAGTTTCTACTGCAAGGTGTGTGTCTGTGTGTTTGTGTGTGTGTGTGTGTGTGTTTGAAAGAGAGAGATATAAAGACACGAATGAGGCAACCGCAGTAGAGAGAGAGCAGCTATTTTTGGTTTTGTCCATCATGAAAACTGATTGAATCAGCAGTATGTAGAGAGAGAGAGTGAATATGTAGTGTGTGTGTGTGTGTGTGTGAGTGTGTGTGTGTGTGTGTTCTGGTTCCTCTCTCAGATTTATTCTTTATGCTGCGTTTCTGCTGCTGAAAGGTGAGACAAGGACGTTTGATGTCAGCAGGAAGTCGAGCGGACCGGTCCTGATGCTGCGTTTGTTGTCCATTTAATGCATTTTCAGTATAAAATCAGAGCAGATTTCAAAACAGAAAAAGAAAAAAAGACAATCAAGTTAACCCTTTAAAACCAGACACATCTGATTTGATTCAGTCGGCCTTTCAGGATTTTGAGACTTCTAGATCCTAAATTTGACATTTTTTTCTAGAAAAAAATGATGTATTTTAAACCTGTGCATTTTACATGCAAAAAAAATATGGATTTAGCCATAATTATACCAATTAAATCTCATAAATTATTGTATTTTTTTTTCGACAAATTTGTAAGAAGGTTCCATTAGTACTTTTCAAAAATTAGATTTTTTCCTGCAATGACTTCATGGTTTGGGCCTTGAAGGATTAAATATTCACATTATTTGTTAAATTCTCCGTGTTGCCCTCAGGTAGGCGTAGGAACTACTTTTTACTGCCCTACCTGGCACGTTGGCAGCCAGCTGCGGGCTGCGCCGGTTCTTCACAAGTCGGTACTCGCTGCCGTCTTTTCTGCTCCTTCTTGGCGCCGCCTCGCTGCTGCCGTCCCTAAAATAATGAAAGGTTCCCATCTTAAAGGCATCACCTTCAGGAAAACGCCATAACCAATCAGGACAGGCCGTTTGGGTCCTACATGCTGCTGGAGATCTGCTGGGCCTCGGCCAGACGCAGCTTCTTGGCGTGGTTCTTGCCCTGATAGTGGGCCTGCGCTACCGCCGGCGAGCTGAAGGAGGCGTCGCAGAGCTTACAGTAGTCGTTCTCCGTGGCCAGGATGACCCGGGTGGCGCCTTTGTACAACGCCTGAAGACACGGGACAAAAAAACAAACAAACAAACAGGTTTTATGTTCGCCATAGAAGGAGGAAGGGAGGAAAAGGTGACAAAGGAGAGTTCTTCTCTTTTTAATGTCTGGTGGGAGTTAGAGAAGAAAGTCACCCAGGAGACGCACACCGATGGAAACACCAGTGGATGTTCATGATGGTGGGTGGGCGATCAGTTATGTCTGGAGACTGAGTGGGTGTCACATGACAAAGAACATTTCATTAGATTTAGAATTCCTCTCGTCTAACTCAATCGTTCTCCACCCGTGTTTTTTTTGCACCACAGATCGGTTTAACGTCAGATAAATTTTCACAAATTGTCCTTTAAGGTGTGGAGGATAAATACAACAAAAACATGATACTGAGATTTTTAAAAAAATTATAATAAACATGAATCCAATTTGTATCAACTTTATTAGGTTGATACAAAGAAGCTTGTCATGTGACCGAGGCAAGCATCCCCACAAGCGTTGTGTTGGGGGGGTTTAAACTGTAGGATTTTAGTGTTTTTAATTAGTTGAATAGTCATTCTTCACTAACATGATGAAACCATAGACCTGAAGAACTTTTTTTTTGTTGATATATATCTTTCTGATTTTGGTCTCCGCCCACTTTTGGAGTGAAAGCTAAAGCTAGTTAGCTGCTTTATTCATCGCTATATTCTCCAGCTAGATGCTACATTTGTTTCCTGTGCTGTTAAATGTGTCTATAAAGATTTATCGATTTAAATCCGAGAGGATGCATCTTTGAAAATTAACTACCTATTGTTCATTGATTTAATAAGACTGCATTCGTCAAAAGTTGAAAGGTGAAATATTTCTTAGAAATTGAGATTTTTATGTCAGTAAAAAAAATATTCCCATCAAATTTCCTTCCAAAGTCCGTCAGAATATGAAAAATCAACCCCCCCCCCCCCAAAAAAAAAGCTTCTGAGAGTTTCCTGTGTTCACATGAAGCGTTGTGACTCTGCGGTTTCGCCTCCGCCTCCGCACCTCCGAGGGAAATGACCTACATCAGCAGATCAGCTGTTCCTACGGCGATACACTCGCCCACTCCTCTTAACAGAAGCGGAGCGTTTCGTCTGTGACGGTGAGTTCCTGAGGCGTCTGACCTGCCTGCCTGCGTCGCAGTCCGAGGACCCGGAGCCGAGGGCCGTCTGGCCCGAAGCCTCGAGGGCTTCTGGGATCCTGATGGCCGGCGGCTGCTGACTGCCGGCGTAGAAGTTTCGTAGCTTCTTGCTGTGGTTCTTCCCCTGAGGAGACGCAGACGTGTGTTTAGGTGTCCCCACATGTGCCTGTTTAAATGTGTGGTGTGTGTTCCCCACCTGGTAGTGCGCCTGCGCCTGCTGCGCCGAGTTGAGGGTCACGTTGCAGAGCTTACAGTACAGCGGTTTGCACAGCTCCCCCAGGCCCAGGGCATCCTCCTGCTCCTCCCCCCCCAGCGGGGAGCCCTCATCCTGGGGGGGGTCAGGCTGGCCCCCGACCGGACCGGGGATGAGGCAAGACACCGGCCCAGGAACCAGCGTCGGACCCGGAGGCCTAGGTGGGGGCATCTGGGAGGCGTCCGGGCCCGGAGGCGGGGGGGAGGACATGGGGCTGGGAGGGAGGGGGAACTGGCCGGCTCCACGTGCCGCCACGGGTGGGGGCACCAGCGCGAGGGCGGGGTTCAGGGGTGGTGGCCCCAGAGGTTGCGTGAGGTCCATAGTTGGAGGCACAGGTGCTTGTGTGTGATCCACAGGTGGGGGCCCCAAGGCATGCGCCATCGGCGGGAGCCTCAGCGGCTGAGTGGGGGCCATCGGAGGGGGGCCCAAGCTGTGTGGAGGGGTGATGGGGGGAGGCCTTAACGTGTGAGATGCAGTCATGGGAGGGGGCCCAAGGGTCTGGGTGGGAACCATGGTTGGGGGTCCGACTGCCTGAGCGGGGGCTAAGGGGGGGGTCATCGGCGGGGGCCCCAGCTGGTGCAGAGAGTCCATGTGTTGGAAGGGCTGCTGGGGATGGCTGAAGAGGCTGAGGGGGGGCTTCAGCATGGCCTCTGGACCTGTGGGCAGGAGAGGGAGGAGTGGTTAGACAGCCTTCATCTGTGATGTCATCTGTGATGTCATCGGTGATGTCATCGATCGGACAGGAGGCTGGCTACACCCTGGACCGGTCACCAGGTCCCTGCAGACACCTAAAAGCTTGGGTCTTGATAAGTCGCAGACCCGAGTGCTGGTTTCCATGACAACATTCAATCTGCCTTAATGCTCTTTTAATATGTGAATAATTTTGTCTTTTCTCATGCGTAACCTTTTATTTTCTGCATCAACTAGAATATATTTTAATTTCCCACTGAAGTAAACTTAAATCAAAACTTAAATTGAAAAAATCCAGAATTTAAGCTCAAAATAAATGAGAAAAAACAAAACAAAACAAAACAAGTTCATGTCTATAAATTTCTAACAGATAAAGCAATAATATTCCTTTTTGGTGAAGGTTAACATGTTATTTTCACTGGTTGAGATCCTTGAGTGTAAATTTTCCAACAACTTCTGAAAACACGTCGGTGAGACGCGAAGAGGGGGAGGCGTTCATTTCTTGGCGCCCCGAGGAGAGACAGATGTCAAGAGATGGAAACAGGTTCTGAGACAGAGGAGCCTCACACTCCAGTGGACACGAGTGTGTTCAGGCCTGCGTCTGCAGCGTCTGCAGCGTCTGCAGCTGCGCAGACGCGGCGATGCATCGTCATCCTCATGCGTGTGCACAAACACAAACATGAAATCCTCCCCGATCAGAAGAGCTCTCCGCCTGAAGTGTGACTGCTCCAGTAGGCTAATGCAGCGTGTGTGTGTGTGTGTGTGTGTGTGTGTTAATAGCCTCACGTCAGTAAAAGGCCAACAGCTGTGTCAAAACTCACTGTGCTAGAAGCTTTTATCTGGAATCCGATTGGCCGGCCGGTTGGCGGTGATTCATGGAGCTAAAATAACGCCTGGGGGAGTGTTGGTGTTTCCAACCACCGCTCGCCGTCAGTGTGTCTGTCTCTAGCTGTCCGTCCGTCACCTGGTCTGGCTGATTTCAGGAGGAAGGAATGCTGGAGCTTGTCCTTATCGCTCCGTGACCTTACTACCCCCCCCCCACCACCACCACCACCACCACCAACCCCCCAATGCAAGATGACACTGTAGAAACTGGATGAGTCGCCAGGACGAGAAAGCGTTCACGCTCGGTGCTTTTCAGAGCATCTGGAGCGGCAGAGGTGATTTCTTTGCACTAAACCACAGGGTGGGGGGGGGTTATTAGCGGTCATTACTAGTTCATAACAGTAATGATAAATTTATGTCCACCTTTACAGCCTCGGTGCCAAGAGAGAGAAAACGGGTCTGGATTAGAACCCAGAGAGGCGACACAAGCCATTGTCCTTTTGTCTGGAATGCGCCTGGCTTTAATGTCACCCAGGGGTAAAACACACACACACACACACACACACACACACACACACACACACACACACACACACACACACACACACACACACACACACACACACACACACACACACACACACACACACACCTGCAAAAAGGAAGAGCACTTCTAGAAAATGAACAGGGAAGATGTTCAGGACCAGATCCAACAATCTCATCAGCAGCCGCCTCCTAAGAAGAAGCCTTCAGCCCCGATTGGGACAGAATGCAGCCCACAAACCCCCCCCAGCCCCCCCCACCCCCCCAGCAGCAGAACTGACCCTCATTTTGCTGACATTAACAATTAATCAGCCTAAAAACGCAAACAGCACCGCAAACACAACAGACGTATTTTAAAAAAGAGAGATGGTTTCCTTCAGACAGAGAAAACATTAAATCCCACAGAGCTCAGAATGAAGAAGAGCAGGGCAGCTCTCTCATTCATTCTGACTGCTGTAGTCTTTGTCGAGTCCTCCAGGTGATGCTAAATGAGTGGGGGGGGGGCCTCTGGGTGCAGGAAAAATGGTCATTTCATTTGCAGATAGCACACAGAGGCGTAAATGAGACTACACCAGCATTTTCCTTTGTTGGTATGATCAATAGATAGGTCGATAGATACTTTATTGATCTAATCTCTTTTAACAACATAATCTTCTGTTTCAGCGCATCTGAACCAATTCGGTGTGAATCCTTTTTTATGATCCAAATATGCTACCGTAAGCAATTATTGATTATCTCTGAGAGAGATCGGGTTTAATTCCCTCCCTTTGTCTTTTCCTGGCAGGTAAAGGAAATATTGAAGTGCTCCCAGTTTACTGAGTGAAAATCTGGTATCTGTTTTTATCTGGGAGAGTAAAATGTGTCTTTATCATACAGTAGATAGAAACTACGAAAGCATTTATTACTCAGTTCTAAGTCTGCAATTACAAACAGACCTTTGTCGACACTGAAAACAACCTTATGATAATTATTATAAAATAGGACTCTCTCACAAGGACATAATAACAGGGCAAACAGATTTATTATTAATTCTAACCTTGCAATTATACCGATTTACATAATAAAGAGAACAGTTTTCTTTACTAAAGCAGATGTGTGATGAAGCCAAACCTGTGTTTCATTTTTGCCCATTGGCTTTTTATAGTTATAACCTGAGCTAGATTAGAGCAGTTTAGTCCTCCTCCTCTGAGATCCAGACCCACGAGGCGCCCCCCTTTTGTCAGCGCTGCAGATTTAAGGTAGAATGGAGGGGACAGGTCGACGTTACTATTTAGGACATTTTTCATTTATTATTATCTGAATTTTATTTTTCCTTTACACAAACAGATGCTTGTGCTACAACTGATCCAGGGGGGGGGAAGCACTAGAATGCATGAATTTGCATTTTAGACGCTCAGACTTTCATTCTGGAGTACTCTGTTAGCGTATCCATCAGCGCTGAAGGACATCATTAACGCACCACAATCAGACTTTAGCACCACTCAAGGTTAGAATCAGGCCGCAAAAACCTGCATGAAATACTCGTCAAGAAATGTTTTAAAAATGCTTTAAATTCTATGAATATTTAAAAGCACCTCTCCAGATTTTCACCTCGTGAGACAAATCCAACTCTTCAACACTTCAATACTCTGTCGACACAGGAAACTGCAAAGGAAATGATTGAACGTTTAACATCCGCTCTGGAAATTAAACCAACACCGATTCAAGTTACGATGGAGAAACCTGCAAAGTTTCCTGAAAAAATATCAAGCAGCTTTTGAGTTATGGTCCTTTATTTCTTGACATGTCGCGTTGCATCACGTATGAAACAACAACGAGAACATTCCTCCTGCACTTATTCCATCAGATGCCTCTGATGATCAATAACCATAAGCTTCATGTTAAAGCACGATGGAGGTTAATGACATGAAATATCACCCAGTGGAGTCTCAGGCTTTAAATCTGGGTTATTTATGGAGCTGTACGACCCTGAATGTTGGTTGTTTTTTTGGGGGGGGCAGCTACAGCTTTGGTGCAAAGAGAATCCCTCAAAGCACCAACTGTGCAGATCAGCAACCACTTCACTGAATGAGATGGAAAGTGAACATTGCAAGGAGTCTCTCCACATATCAGTCACACATCTGCTCCAACCTGGAGTCTACCTGAAACATCACACACACACACACACATCTCTGCTACAACACCAGAGCATCTCGACAATAAAATTCCCCATTGCAGCATCCACAAACTGACCAGTACACTGCCTGTTTAGCATCTGTGCGCCCTTCTACATGACATGATGATGATGATGATGATGATGATGATGATGATGATGATGATGATGATGATGATGATGATGATGATGATGATGATGATGTTGATGATGAACATCCACGTTGCATCTGCAAACGTCTCCTGGTTCGATTTTCTCCATCACTGCACATTGGCGCATAAGGCTGCTGACAGTCAGAGGGGAGGTCCCGGGTAGCAAACCCCATACCCTTACCTGGTAACCGGGCGAGGTAATGGCTGCTGTCAACGTATCTGACATGCGGTGGAGTGTAATTCCTGCAGAATCGTGCACTCTGGTAGTAGGCTGCATCCCCGTTCCTCAGCTGCAGCGCCATCATCGCAGTCACATCCTCCAGCCAACTTCTCTCCAGAAACCGGGCGGTCAGGCGCTGACAGCCCCTACCACAGGCTGAGGAACCGCGGCTGTAACCGGCGGAGGGGTGGGGGGGGGGAGACGCATGATGGAGCGAAAAATACACCGCGACCACGCGTGTTATCACACAATAAATCTGTATTTAGAATATTTAAACTGTGTTAGATGCAATAAAAATGTTTGATGTCCCAAAATGGTTTATTTAAATAGATAATCGATGCGGAGGTGCTCCCCGAACACCCCTCCCGATCTTGGTACGGTCCATTTCCGATGCCACCGCTGCTGATTTGCATGGATGGCAATCATGACACTTGGAATAAATATGTTACACCTCTGTGATAAGCTCAGATCAGCCACATGGGCTATTTAGGACGGCGCTCAAATCTGATGGGAAAACAGCCGCGTTGGTGTTGAGATAAAAATAAGACGATAACATTTAAACAAAGAGGATCAGGAGCTCCAGTAACAGTTTTAGCCCAGCCGGTGGAAACGGGGAAGTGAATGGAGAACTACATGCACAACAGGGAATAGTAATAAAAAACTAATCAGTTTATCATTATTTGAGTTAATAATTTAATTTCAACACATATTTTTACTCAACTTTATGTATTTTATGGTGTTTCCAGGTGGAATTCCTCAGTGGTTTCTCATCTTCCAATGTGGGTGATTGCACATGTGACGTCACAACAACTCTTCATTATAAACTGTTTTTTTATTGTGTGTGTGTGTGTGTGTGTGTGTGTGTGTGTGTGTGTGTGTGTGTGTGTGTGTGTGTGTGTGTGTGTGTGTGTGTGTGTGTGAGGAGGAGGGCCCTGGACAGACAGCGTGGCTGCATTGCCGCAGCGGAGGCAACCTGTTCAGTCGCCCAGCCGCCGCTAACATCATCCGGCTGGGTCCCTCTCCCTGCCGGACACTTTCGGACTCTGCCTCTGGAACCACACGACTTTCAAACCCCACAAAACCGGAGGATTTATCACCGGATTATTCGTGACACAAACCACCAGACGTGGGGTAACACCCTGCTTCTTCTCGCCGAGCGGGGGGAGCCTCCGACCGGCCGTGGGGAACCCGGATGGGTCGGCTAGCATCACAGGCTAGCTAGCTAGCGTTAGCCTGGGACAACCAGCCAAGACTGACGTTTTGAAACGTTCCGCTACGCTGACGCCGACTCAAATGGGTAAATTATTAATTAAATTTATTTATATTTTAGGGGAAAAAAATTACTTTTTAAAAAATAAAATGGCAGGAATAAATTTCCCAACAGGATGTAAGGCTGGGTGCTAGCCGCTAGCTAGTGAAACACAGCTGTAAGCTAACGCTGCCCCGCTCCAAAACTAAAGGACGCTTCTCAAAAAGGATAAAAGTGTTAAATTAACTGATTATTAATTAACTTTCTGAATCATATCCACCGTTATGAAGGTGAACATCACACCCAGAGCTCACACTGTTGTGCTGCTGTCACCTGTGAGCTGTCATTCGTCAGCTAACGCGATGCTAGCCGGTGTGGATGAAGCTAACCGAGAGTCACAGAGAGTGTGTGTGTGTGTGTGTGTGTGTGTGTGTGTGTGTGTGTGTGTGTGTGTGTGTGTGTGTGTGTGTGTTCATTTCCTCTCGTTTTTTTTGTTTTTTTGACAGCGTGGAAATGGATTGAAACATGAGGGGTTGAACTGTCCCATCACAATAGGAGGGCTTCTCCCTGAAGGTATGCCTTCACACACTCCTTCATCTAAATCTTATTGATCTATTGATTATCCAACAAACACATTCTGTCTTTTTTTTGTGATTGACATTTTGGAAAAACTCATGTTTTCTGTTTGAAAATCCACACATACTCCCGTCAGACCAGTTGTTATCAGTGTACCAGTGAACCTGACATGCTGCAGTGACAGGACATGTGCTCCATGCCTCTGCTCCACAACACCAGTTGTGTGTTTGTGTTTCAGCTCAAAGCCTGCTTGTGTCTTGGCCAGTGTTTCCCCCACTCCCCACATCCTGTGTTTTGAGGAAGCTTCCTCTTTTGTCCCTAAAGTGCTTCGCTGCATCCTGATCAGGATCACAGATTGGACAACTGCTCAATGGCTGTTTTGTTTTAACTCTGTTGTTGTTTTTTTTGTTGGAGCTTGTTTTTATGCCCTCTTGTTTTTTTGGCCCATCTGTGTCTTCTGGAAAACCACATGACGGAATTAAAGGAAGTTTCACCCATGGTTTATAGCAGCCCAAAAGGTGTGCCTCCCATAATTGAATTTTTCCAATTTAACTTCTTTTTAAACTTTCATGCCAGTTTGTTCACATTCACAAAGCTATAATAGAAGTTTTTGTGGATCCACAAAACACAGATTGGGTTTTCTCCCCCCCCCCCCAGTCGTGGGATCATCATCTTGTAGTTTTTCACATTCAGTTCTTCCCTTTGTTTTAAATGAGGTTAGCTGTTTTTATTTCTCTTTCCATTTCAAGCTCTTTTCCTCTTGAAAGCACATCTTATTTTCAACTGGGTGTGCAACTTTAGCAGTTCACATTTCTGAACGTCAAACAGCAACGCCATGTCACTGCGATCTGTTCCTGTTAATAACTCTGTGGTCATTTTTATGTCTCTTATTTTTACTCGGTTGCCTTTTCTACCAGATTAACTGCTGCCATATTTGAATTATTGAAAAATAAAAATAAATCTGAGATGTGGGAGGATATTCCCATGATAGAACGCTCCGAAACAACAGACATTTAATTTTTATACCCTCCAGTTTCATCCCACTTCGTCATTTCTAGAATTTAGTGAAGTGTTCTCTTCTCTTCCCAGGAGCTTTAAATGCTTCTTCTGGTTTTGGGGAAGTCAGAGAAATGTCGTCGGGTAGAGCCGGTGGATCACAGTCAGACAGGATGTCAAGTAGAATTACGATTATTGTACTGACATAAAATGCAGAAGCGCAGTGAAAGTTTATGAGAGTACAACAATGTTTTTAGAAGGCGTGGTTGACCTGTCCGGATCCTCTCATGATGTTCTTATCTTATTTATTATTTTAAATGATTGACATGCTGTAAAATCATCCTTTATATCTTAATGATCATTGTTTATGACAGTTATTTCTGGAGCAGAAGTGACAAACCCAGGCATGGTTATTGTTACTGGTAAATTTAAATGCTTTATAAGCTAACGTAGCCTTGGTTGCATCCCTGTTTGTAACGCATGAGCTGACCGTTTTACAGATGACTGGTTTGCTGATTTGATGAGTAACACGGTAATTAAGTGTTGGTTGTTCTCTTATCATGATTGCTTTTCTGAGAAATGTTTATGGTCAGAAGTCGGCTAAAGGTCAAATGAAGGCATCGCGTTGTCATTTTCCAAATACTTTCTTCATCATGGCTGTGTCACAATCCAGCGCTGAGTCACTGCTGTTTTTGTGTTTGTGTGTCTCATCCTGAGCAGCGACTGAGCTGATTCATCTCCGGTCAACAACCTCGTCTTTTTTTCAGTCATTTTAATTTCCTGACATCGTTTTTACAAATGAATTATTCAGTCCTGACCCGATACAGATCTGTTTTTTTTTTTCATTTTCAAGTTGTACATTGGTGGAAATCTGTCAAAATTCAAATAAATTTCATGTTTTTGAACAGCATTTATATAAATTTTAAAAAACCCTCTGTTGCTCTGGATGTTAGTTCAGTTGTATTATCTGCTTTAAAAGCCGTTTTAGTCTATACTTTTAATTGAGCGTTTAGTAGAGTCAGTCCGAGGTTAATGTGTTCAAAGACTTGTTTAACTTTCATTCATCCTCCTGACAGAACAAAGGCTATCCTTTTGTGAAGAAAAACGTTCAAATCCCGTTGTGATTGATCTCGTTTAATAACTGAGGGCTGTTCTGTTTTCGGTTTTAGATCTCCTCTTCATGCCTTTTCTTTTTACAGGATGTATCTCCATCCTCCTGCTGCTCTTTATGTCTGGAACTGCTGCGTGAAATTCATTCGAAATCATGACATTCAATTAGAGCAGCAGAAAGCACTCAGTTTCCATTTAGGTCCAATTTAATTATTGTGCATAAACTAAAAATTGATGGTTGCAGTGATATTCTTTCAGATTGCAAACTATCTAACATAATATATATATCATATTTAATATATATAATATTTGTGTCATAACATCTTCCAGGTCGCGCTGTGCAGCTTAACTCTGTGACGGAGCTGTGAGACAGAGAAGATGCCCCCCAGGCCATCCTCAGGGGAACTATGGGGCATTCACTTGATGCCCCCCAGGTAGGATTCCCTGGATGTTCATTTCATTGTGTGAAAATGTCCTTTGTTGGGCTCGTCGTCGACATAATTCGATGCTGCTGACGTTGCAGGATCCTGGTGGACTGCCTGCTGCCCAACGGGATGATCCTGACGCTGGAGTGTCTCCGCGAAGCCACGCTCATCACCATCAAACACGAGCTGTTCAAGGAGGCCAGGAAGTACCCCCTCCACCACCTCCTGCAGGAGGAGACGTCCTACATCTTCGTCAGCGTTACACAGGTGAGAGTTTGGACGTCTAGCCAGTCGGAGGCGTCGATCTGAATGACTAAATAATGGGAAATAACATCCCCGCCTGGTGTTCATAAAGCAGGACGGGTCTTTATCTGGAGCTGCTGAAGCTGATAAAAGAAGAAATAGTCTGTGGAGCTTATCAGATGCTCTATTTGGAATATTTCTTTTTTGCTTCTGTCTGAAAGTGATAGAGAAATATTTTTTCCAGTGTTTTTCCAAAGACTTTTTATCTGAATTTCTTTCTTGCAAAAAAAAAAATTAAACCTTTCCCCTGTTTCTGAAAAAAGACAGTTCCCAACACATCCCGCTCATCCCTCTGTTCATCCATCCGTCCGTTCGTCCTACAGGAAGGCTGCCAGCTCTGACAACATTTCTCATCTGCCTTTCAAAACAACACAGTTTGGACACGGCCTGTGTTTTTTTTTTTGACTTGCAGGAAGCAGAGCGGGAAGAGTTTTACGACGAGACCCGGCGGCTGTGTGACCTCCGACTCTTCCAGCCCTTTCTGAAGGTCATTGAACCAGTGGGCAACAGAGAGGAAAAGATCCTCAACAGAGAGATCGGTGAGACGTTCTCCTCCGATTTGCGTCGCTTTCAAACGTTGCGTTCGGTGAACCAGAGTCGGGTTCTGTTCCGTCAGGGTTCGCCATCGGGATGCCCGTGTGTGAGTTTGACCTCGTGAAGGACCCCGAGGTTCAGGACTTCAGGAGAAACATCCTGAACGTCTGTAAGGACTCGGTGGAGCTGAGAGACGCCAGCGGGCCCCACAGCAGAGCACTGTACGTGTACCCCCCCAACGTGGAATCATCACAGGAACTCCCCAAACACATCTACAGCAAACTGGACAAAGGTAGAGCACGGAGCCGGTCGGACTCGAGTTCAGATGTGGCACTAGAGTCTCTTGGACAGAGGAAAATAATAAACCTTGGAGAAAATGACTGCATCGTTTTCTCCAAGGGGGAGACAAACAGGGAGGAAGAAGCGAACGTTTTAGCCTCTGATCAATATTTTATGGCTGCCAGTGGAGCCTTTACGGTGAGGTAGCAACTAAAATAATGAGGCTGGCAGTGGAAGAATTGATGTGAAGCGTAATCATCCTGAAACAAAACATGGGAGGAAGAACTCAATTTAATAAAGTTAGACCTCAGAATAATTAAAGGCATGTTTGTGTCCCAGTTCTGCTCCAGTAAAAATAGATTTATTGACTCTTTTGTTCTCAGCCTCTTTGTCATTCTGCTGTTTTTTTTTTTTAATGTAGGTCAGATTATCGTCGTGATTTGGGTGATCGTGTCTCCGAACAACGACAAACAAAAGTACACGCTGAAGATCAACCACGACTGCGTGCCTGAACAGGTGAGGTGAACACAGACGGACGTGGCCCGTTGACCCTACCGGTCGTCTCACGTGTGTTCTTCTATCGCATCTTGAAGGTGATAGCGGAAGCCAT
Source organism: Antennarius striatus (assembly GCF_040054535.1). NCBI lineage: Eukaryota > Metazoa > Chordata > Actinopteri > Lophiiformes > Antennariidae > Antennarius > Antennarius striatus. Next base: position 23,393,101 of record NC_090782.1, on the reverse strand, counting down.
TCGGAAGAAGACGCGCAGCATGCTGCTGTCCCCGGAGCAGCTGAAGATGTGTGTGCAGGAGTATCAGGGGAAGTACATCCTGAAAGTGTGTGGCTGTGACGAGTACCTGCTGGAAAAGTACCCCATCAGCCAGTACAAGGTAGGAGTCACACGTCCTGAAGTCTCTGTAGGACATCCTAGTTCACATGTGTCAAAAGTCAAGGCCCGGGGGCCAAATGTGGTCCTCCACATCATTTTATGTGGCCCATGAGAGCATAGTGTCTGAAAATGAATTGGTCAAAAGTGTGCTTTGAACAAAACTAGATTTCCCACAATGCAGTAATTCAGCCCATTTTAAGTTTTAACAAAAACATTTTGAAAAAAGTTGACATCCTAACTTGTGTTTGATGTTGTTTTTCTTTATTCATTGAAAGTTTGATCATTGATTGATGGAGTTCTGTGGGTTCAATAACCTGAAAAATTAAAAGGATTTACCGGTATGTTAAAACAGAGAAACAAACATATTTTTTCTGTGTAACTAATGTTTGTAGCTTGAATAAGTAATAAATTCAGAGTTATTTAACATTAAGCAGTTACATTTATTTTACATTACATTGAGTTACATTTATTAGTTACATCTGGCCCTTTGAGGACAGCTGTTATGTTGATGTGGCCCTCAGTGGAAAATGAGTTTGACACTCTTGTCCTGGTTGATGAAAAACATTAGAATTTAGTGAATGTTTTTTAGTTAAATGTCTGGTTTTTTTTAATCATAATTTTAGAAATTTATACATAAACATTTGAAGGAATGAAGCATTGGTTTAATTATTCAAGCACAGAATCCGATCAAACTGGGCTGCACAGAGGAAAAAGGAGACGTCCGTGAGACTCGGGACCGATTGAGGCCTCCTTGATGAATCCGTATCTGGATGAAGCAAAAATCACTTTCAAAATCCCTTTTTGACGTCGTCAGAGCAGCCTCTGTTTTCATGACCTCTTATGTGATCAGATGAGAGCAGAAGACGCACAAAGCCTCTCAGTTCAGACGTCACTCTGTCAGAAACCGAGCGGTCGTCTCGCTGATAGCTCGTACGCAGGTTGTAACTCTAGCGTCTCTGTCCTCTCTCCTTCTAAGCGTCTCCGTGTTCTCTTCTAGTATATCCGTAGCTGCATTATGCTGAGCAGGATGCCCAACCTGATGCTGATGGCTAAGGACAGCCTGTACACCCAGCTGCCCACGGACAACTTCGTCATGCCTTCGTACTCGCGGCGCATCTCCACTGCGGCGTCCTACATGAACGGCGAGGCGACGTCCAAGTCGCTGTGGACCATCAACGGAACCCTGCGGATACGGATCCTCTGCGCCACTTACGTTAACGTCAACATACGGGACATCGACAAGGTGGGGGCCGCGAGAGGAACCGACCGGTTTCAAATGTTCACCAATCAAATTAACAACATCTAACGGTCCAATCTCACTCAGGATGGGAGAAAACTAGGATTAAAGAGGAATAAAATTCAAGATCAGACGTCTAACAGGAGTTTATTGTCATTTTCTTTGTGCACACTTACAGATTTACGTGAGAACAGGCATTTACCACGGGGGTGAACAGATGTGCGACAACGTCAACACACAGAGAGTTCCCTGCTCCAACCCCCGGTAACGCCAACCCCCGCCCTCCCTTACAGATTTATGCTCCGCTTGAACGCAGAACCCCAAACTCATCAGCCGTCTATTATGACATACACCAGACTAGTTCGATTGAGACTCGGAATGAAGTTCTAAACTGTTGATAAAAAACTTGCTGATTCCCTCCAGCCAGGTGAAGCAGGAGGGTAACGCTAACAGTTTAGCGCTGCTAGTAACACTAAACTGTGGTATAGCGTTACTGTTAAACTCAAGCCTCGGTCCACTCTCTCCCCCGGAGAGGTAAGAGGAGCGTCTGATGGCGTGAGCTGGAACCACCTGAGTAACACCAGTGTGAGAGTTCTGAACAATCTGGGCCTGATTTCCAATCCAATCCACTTTATTTATAAAGCACAATTTAAATAAACACAAGGTTTCCAAAGTGCTGCACAGCAACTAGATTAAAAAACAGAACAGACACGCCATAAAACCATGAACATAATGCAGTTAAATAAAATATCAAAATAAAAATCCAATAAAATAAGTTAAAAGTGGAAATAAAATCAGATAAAAACAAAATAATGTGAAATAATACACAAAACACTCTAAAAGGTGTCAAACGCTACGGAAAAAGAGGTGGGTTTCAAGAAGAGTTTTAAAAATTATTTCATCAAAATTGGTGGAACGTGAACCAAAGACAACCTCAATACGTTTAGGAGAAGCTCTAAGTCACGCATTAATTCACGATCTCCTTCAGCCGCGTCTCATTTGTCTTCTTGGTTTGAGGCAGCGGTGAAATATTATGAGTTTTATGTATAATCATTTATTTTCTGGTGGTTTTGCAGCGTCAGTGTTCACATCAGGGACGAATCTCCTCACAGCCTTGCAGGAAGGAGACACATCTCTGGACTCAGTGTGAATTCAGACAAACTGCTGACAACAGCAGACTAGGGAGACGGGCCGTTATTAGCCTATTGTTTCACCTTGTCCCCCCTCCCCCCACGCGTTATTAAAAACTCTCCACCTAAAGGCTGACGCGCTGAAATGTCCCCAACACGCTGACGACCGTACGACTCACCCGGGGTCTCGTTCTCTTCGTTCTTCCTCCTCCAGGTGGAACGAGTGGCTCACCTACGACATGTACATCCCTGACATCCCCCGCGCCGCCAGGCTCTGCCTCTCCATCTGCTCCGTCAAGGGCAGGAAGGGAGCCAAGGAGGTGAGTGGAGGAAATGGCTCCTCAATGACAGGAAGCAGGACACGCGAAAACAGGAAGTGTCTTATTAGTCTGCTGGGATGGCCCGTTTAGGAATAGTGAAGGAGGTTATCGAGTAGTCGGTGGTTGTTATTAAAATGTGTGGATGTAATGAACTATTTTAGAGAGGAAGGGTTGAAACCGTTTGACGCCGGCGTGCTGACCCGACCGGGATGCGTCGGTACGGGTTGGTGTATCAACGGTGTCGTCTTTGGTTCTGTTTAATTACTAATCAGCGGCGGCGGAGATCCGCGACCGAAACGTGAGAGCTGGAGAGACTTTTCCATTCATGCCACATCATCATGGTTTTGCTGGCGCGAGCCGCCGTCGGTGCGGCGAATCGTTCCTCCGTTTGACAGCAGTGAATTTAAATATTTCTGTTTCAGGGCTTTAAAAGTTGATAAATGTCAGAGGCCAGATTTAAAACGTAAAACAGATATTTCTTTTTGGATATCCTCCAGAAGTCACGTTATGGATGATCAGCTCCACAATGAAAACACAGGCAGGTTGCCCGTGGTAACCGCGTAGCGTCAAGCATTTGGTCCCATACTTCTTGTCACCCACGCTCATTTTTCTTCCATCTGTCTGTGGCGTAAATGCTGGAAGAGATACGTGTGTGTGTGTGTGTGTGTGTGTGTGTGTGTAGAATGCATCAATGAACGCCAGTGGATATGATGTCGGACACCCCCCCTGGGGTGAGTCACGTCCCGAAGCGTTCCAGGTTAGTTTGAGGTCAGGTTCGGCGGATGCTCTTTCATGCCCCGCTTGAATTAAAGATAAACACTCCTCCACCGCCGCCCTTTGTGCCAACACTCACTATAAATAGGTGCAATTTGACTGGCCGTCTGCGTGCAACTCAATCCAGCCCCTCCCAACCCCCCCGTATCACCTGTTCCATCGCTGCCCCTTAGCGAGGATTCGCCGCGCCATTCCAGATGCTATCTGAAACGCGTAATCGTGTGTTTGAGGCTTAAAGTCGTAGCTCGGAGGTCACGACCTTCAGAGATAAAACCCAGGCAATCATAATGGATCAATACAAGGGATTAATCGATTGATCAGCCTGTCAGGAGGTTATAATGCATCATAGTCAGGAATAACAGTCATTTCTGTCTCTCTCTCTGCCCCGTTAGGAACACTGTCCTCTGGCTTGGGGCAACATCAACCTGTTCGACTACACTCACACGCTGGTGGCCAATAAAATGGCTCTGAACCTGTGGCCCGTCCCACACGGCCTGGAGGACCTGCTCAACCCCATCGGGGTCACCGGGTCCAACCCCAACAAGGTACAGGGGCTGAAACAGAAATGATGCACCAGGAAAATCGGGTTTGTGGGAGATAATTTGCTCGATATCGATCGCGTTTCATTCGCCTTCGCTCAGGAAACCCCGTGTCTGGAGCTGGAGTTCGACCACTTCAGCAGCTCGGTTAAATACCCGGTGATGAACGTGGTGGAGGATCACGCCAACTGGACCATCTCCAGGGAGCTCGGCTTTAACTACAACCTTTCCGGACAGGTAACGTCCTGCTCATCGGCGGGTTCCTTTAACGGCGTGTGTTCACGCGAAGACGAGGACAGAACGCGATGCTGATTTATGGATCCTTTGTGGACGGATCGTTGTTCACCTCATGCGACCCCCCCCTTCCAATCTGCTTAATGAGGCGTGACACCCGTTAGGGTGTCGGTAATCTGAGCACACGTTAAGTGTGACATACGCAGCTATAGTGTGTGTGTACGTGTGTTAAGTCCATGTGTGTGTGAAGTCGAACCGTTCTGATGACTCAGCCGTGAGCTGCTGCGCTCATTTATTCATGGCAACGTTATCGGATGGCATCAGAACTGCATCTTCTGTGATCATGTGACTTGCGAATGAAGGCTCTTCGTCGCGTGAGAGGATGAGGAGGGTGTGATGATGCGTTGATTTATTTATGACGCGAGGAGTCAGATGTTAGGAGAGCCCGCGGTCGTGTGGATGCGGCGAGGAAGGGGATTCCAGCTGCAGAAGCTTCTGGCACGCAGCTTCCTTTCGCGCTGATTACGTTTCAGCTTCCTTTCGCGCTGACGGCGTTTCCCTCCCGTGTTTCAGAGCAACCGCGTGGCCAGAGACCACGCCTTGACAGAAAGCGACGCAGAGCAGATGAAGCAGCTGAGTAACAGAGACCCTCTGTCAGAAATCACTGAGCAGGAGAAAGACTTCCTCTGGAGACACAGGTACCCTTCTCCCCTAACCCACACACACACACACACACACACACACACCCTAACCAGCAGGTAGAAGTCTCCCACATTTGTCAGATTATGTGTAACCAGGCTCTGCTTTCTCCTCCTCGAGGCACTACTGCATGAACATCCCTGAGATCCTTCCCAAGATCCTCCTCGCTGTGAAGTGGAACTCCAGAGATGAAGTCGCTCAGGTAGAAACAGCGTTGAGAAGAAAATAACGTTTTAAAACCATAAACCCCAGATTTTTTTTTTTTTCAGTCATTTATCGGTGAAATTCGTCTGTTTGGATGCAATTTATGTAAAATTCTTCCTATACAGGATATAAAAATATGGTCGTACCTTGAGATACGAGCTACTCGACGTACCTGTTGTCGCTCTGTTTGTATTTTTGTTCCGACATACAAGAGAAAATCCGAGATAACACGAGTCGTGCTTCGGGACACCAGCGCTTGCTGGCGGATGGATACGACATCAGTGAGACCGCATCTCGTTCTCGATGGCGGAGTAAAGACGTAGCTCGTGTGTTCTCCTGACTTTTGCATTTCTTTTCATTCTTTGTCATCGTGATCGTAACTTATAAATAATTTACTATAAACAGGTAAAGTCTGCGTGTCTATTAGTTGATAAAAATATGTGTTTGTTTGGTTTTTTTTTCATAATTTAGGGTGTTTGGAGCTTTTTTTTATTTACAAAACTTTTAGTTCTTTTAAACATTTGACTTCCATCACTGAACTGAATGAACTCGTATCTCCAGGTTCTACTTTCTATAATTACACCCTTGTAGAATATTAATCCCCTTAATCTCTGTGGGTTCCAGATGTACTGCCTTCTGAAGGAATGGCCGTCCATCCGTCCGGAACAGGCCATGGAGCTGCTGGACTGTAACTACCCGGACCCCATGGTCCGACACTTCGCCGTCCGCTGCCTCGACAAATACCTGACGGACGACAAGCTGTCGCAGTACCTCATTCAGCTGGTGCAGGTGTTAAAGTACGAGCAGTACCTCGACAACCCCCTGGCCCGTTTCCTCCTCAAGAAAGCCCTGACCAATCAGAGGATAGGACATTTCTTCTTCTGGCATCTCAAGTGAGTCGCCGTCCAGATCGGAGCCTTTCCAAGACGTTTCCCCGGAGCGTTTCATCAGCGCCGGTCTTCTCCTTTTCTTCGCAGGTCAGAAATGCACAACAAGACGGTGAGCCAGAGGTTCGGGCTGCTGCTGGAGGCGTACTGCCGGGCCTGCGGGATGTACCTGAAACACCTGAGCCGACAGGTGGAGGCCATGGAGAAGCTCATCAACCTCACCGACATCCTGAAGCAGGAGAAGAAAGACGAGACGCAGAAGGTAAGGACCTGGTTCGGTACCAAAAAAACCCCCAAAACATCCTCCCAGTGTTAGAAGACGTTTTTGTGGAGATGTGAGTGTGTGAGCACACATTTATGAGCCAACACATATCTGTATGTCGCTGTGGTCGTGTGTGTGTGTGTGTGTGTGTGTGTGTGTGTGTGTCTGTTGTGGAGGTCCAGATGCGGTTTCTTGTGGACCAGATGAAGAGACCGGACTACATGGACGCACTGCAGAACTTCACCTCGCCTCTCAACCCCGCACATCAGCTGGGAAACCTGAGGTTTGACGCTGTGTGTGTATGTGTGTGTGTGTGTGTGTGTGTGTGTGTGTGTGTAAGTGGGCTCGTGAATAAAACACGAGCGCTGATCGCGTCTCCTCCACAGGTTGGACGAGTGCAGGATCATGTCTTCTGCAAAGAGACCGCTGTGGCTCAACTGGGAGAATCCAGACATCATGTCAGAGCTGCTGTTCCAGAACAACGAGATCATCTTCAAGAATGGAGATGGTGAGAGACACACACACACACACACACACACACACACACACACACACACGGTTAAGTGTTGAGGTTAGTTGATCTCAGGTTTGCGGGACTAACTAACTCGAATTGTATCCTTCATATCCTTAAATGTGAATCAACTCTTTGTCTTGTGTGTGTGTGTGTGTGTGTGTGTGTGTGTGTGTGTGTGTGTGTGTGTATTGCAGACTTGCGGCAGGATATGCTGACGTTGCAGATTATTAAAATCATGGAGAACATTTGGCAGAATCAGGGGCTGGACCTGCGGTATGACTTCCCGTCACAGATTAATTAACAAATTAATTTTTTTTGCAATTGCAGCAAATTTAACATTAATGAAACGGCTCTCTCAGGGTCAGGGGTCACAGTGACGGGGATTAGATTCAGACCTCCCCCTGTTGATCATCTTTGTCATCTTTTCTCACGATCCTGACACAAAACCGTCTCTGTTCGAGTCTGAGACGCTCGAATTTGTCCCACTTGAAACTTTTGCGATCTTGTCTTATTCTCAGTGCTGCCGCCTACAGGCAGCAGCGAGAATAAGAATAAGTTGACACACGCTGTGGAAACACATTGGTGACGTCTACCGACGTCGTCGGTAGCCAGTGAGTTCAAGCGGTTCCTCTGGGAACTCGCCGTCCTTCCTGGTGTGCGTGTGTTTAACCCCATGTGTGCCGTGCGTCTCCAGGATGCTTCCCTACGGCTGCCTGTCTCTAGGCGACTGCGTGGGCCTCATTGAGGTGGTGCGCAGCTCCCACACCATCATGCAGATTCAGTGTAAAGGAGGCCTGAAAGGAGCGCTGCAGTTCAACTCCAACACTCTGCACCAGTGGCTGAAGGACAAGAACAAAGGCGAGATGTGAGTCACCCTCACATTGGAGAACCCAACCGGGGAGTGTTCTCTCTGGAAAGATCTGACGCCTTTATTCCTCCTCCTCATCCTCCAGGTACGACATGGCTGTGGATCTGTTTACCAGGTCGTGCGCCGGCTACTGCGTAGCCACCTTCATCCTGGGGATCGGGGACCGGCACAACAGCAACATCATGGTCAAAGACGACGGGCAGGTAGGACAAGGAACCGCCAGAACGAACTTCCTCTCAGTAGAACCGCCTCCTTATTGAAAGGAGTTCCTGATCTTGACCCGTTTCACTCTCCTCCAGCTGTTTCACATCGATTTCGGTCACTTCCTCGATCACAAGAAGAAGAAGTTCGGCTACAAGCGGGAGCGAGTGCCCTTCGTGCTGACGCAGGACTTCCTCATCGTCATCAGTAAGGGCTCCCAGGAATGCGCCAAGACCAAAGAGTTCGAGAGGTGACGCGTCGCTCTTCCTCCTCGTGTCGTCTTTTTCCCACCGCCGTCCACAAGTTGTTGGTTATTTATTCCTTTTTTTTTTCCCCCCTCCAGGTTCCAGGAGATGTGTTACAAAGCCTATCTGGCCATCCGGCAGCACGCCAACCTCTTCATCAACCTCTTCTCCATGATGCTGGGGTCCGGCATGCCGGAGCTGCAGTCGTTCGACGACATCGCCTACATCAGGAAGACGCTGGCGCTGGAGAAGAGCGAACAGGAGGCGCTGGATTACTTCATGAAGCAGATGAACGACGCCCATCACGGAGGGTGGACCACCAAGATGGACTGGATATTCCACACGATTCGCCAGCACGCGCTCAACTGACCTCCCGACGTTCCGATGCGTGGCGTCCGTCTCCGAAAGGAATTCCAGTTCTCGATTCCAGCTGAGCCCAAACAGACGGAGGTTTCAGCATCGCCGTGACATCACACCTCCCTCCGCCCAGCCCATCCCACATCCGCGAGACGACGTCGTCCTGACGACCAGATGAAGTTTACACTCATTGGTCGAGGCTCGACGCTTCTAATCCGGTAACACAAACACAAAAACAAACTGGATTCACGCTGCTCTGTGGCTCCGCCCCCTCCACTTTTAGCTCCACCTGCTGATTTGTAGGCGTCAAAATGACCAGATTTCCCTCACATTTAAGACGACAGGAGCGTGAAGACTCATGCGGTGGCTGAAGTTGCCTTTTAACCCATTTCTGAGGAACTCAACACCCTCAAAATGAAAGCACTCCACCCTCCGGACCAGCAGGGGGCGCTGCAGCTTTTAGACTCTTGAATAAACTTTATGATGATGGTGGTTCTCCATCAAGGAGAAAGGAACTAAACAGAAAAACGCACTTCAAATACCAGAACGATATTCAAAGTTATTGTTTTAAATTAATTTATATTTCTCAGTTTTATGCTAACGCTCCAGAAGCATCATTTATATGTGTTTTTTTTCCACTTTGAAGTCCAACATCTCCTTTAACCTTGGCGTCTAAGGAGCCCGGTTTAGCTTTTAAACCCAAACCCGGAACGTCACGGATGAATTTGTTCCAGAATGTAAAAATAGGAAACGAGTCAAAGTGCCAGTCTCACCTTTTGAGGAATTAACGGGACCTGTTTAAACGCCTCGGGCTGCTGGAGGCGGCGAGCAGACGCCCAGGGGAATGTCTTCCTGTTGATGAAATGCCTTGGCGTCACAACACAACACTCCACAACCACCCGCTAAACCGTTAGCAACATTAACGCGAGCGCGGGAAGCATGAACGTCTCACAAGATTCGCCGAGCCGTGATCAGATGATCGAAGAACTCGACACGTAGCATCTTCAGACGTTTTTTAAATCACGCCGTTTCAAAAATCTTCAGCGAGTAGCGACCAGGAAGTGAACACGACTTGGCGAAAAGAGAAGGACGAGCGATCGCTCTGCTAGCTACACTGAGCCACTAGCTAATGATTGTTTGTGGGGGGAGATGATATAAAGACGATTCGTTCGTTTTTAGAGCGACGCCTTTAAGGATTCTGCAGATCCTGGAGATTAAAAAAAAGAATCTTTTGCTTTAAGACGAATCATCGCAAACGTCTGGACGTCGTACGAGAAGAGAAGCGAAGAGGGAGGGGATTTTTATGAAATAAGAGACGACAGATCAAACATTTCAAGACTTGCTTCGTTTAACTGTGAACCTCGTACGAGGAGAGAGAGAGTAGAATCAGAGCTCGGACGACGATGAGAAGACTCCTCTGTCGTCATAGCAACACTACCGTAAAGACCCAGCCTGCACTTCTCTGGTCCGACCAAAGCTGTGGTCCGTTCCGATGTGGCGCTCCCGGCTCGAATGTATTTCATTGGCCCTCATGCACTTGTTTGTATTGTTGTTGTTTTTTTTCCCATCATGCATTTCTCTCTGATGCAGCTCCGCTGGAAAAAAAAAAAGTTTTTCAGCAGCTGTCGCCTTCTTCGATTCTTCCTTTCCTTAACGTGCCATTTGCAGGTGCGACCTGTGAAAGCTGAGGCTGGAGGTTGGAAAATGAAAAAAGAATTAAAAAAAAAAATTGGAATGCTCTTTAAAAAAAAAAAAAAAACTAAAACAAAAATTTTTTTAAAAAACGCCTTTTAGTCCAAAACGACCCCATAGGAGGACGGCTAGCGTAGCGTGCATGTTTCTCTAGAGGGATGACGCGTGTGTGTGACAAACTGTTGTGATGTCATCCTTCCCATGTGCTTTCCAGACCGATGTGTGTGTCTGTGTGTGTGTGTGTGTGTGTGTATGTGTGTCTGTGTACATGCATTACTTTTCTTTCTGTACAGGCTGCAGAGCTTCATTGGCGGGCCCCAATGAGAAAGCCACACAGAGTGTGTGTGCGCATGTGTGTGTGTGATGACACGGTGACGTGTCGCTAAATATTTTGTAAGCCTGTAAAGGTTTTTGTGCCACAGAAGAAAAAGGCCTTTGTTTATTTGTTTGTGTTGTTTGTGAGGAAACAAAGAAGGTCGGATGTTGTTTGTGTTTGTTTTGAGGGTTTTTTTTTCATACAAGTTGTAAAAGTTTTACTTGAAATGTCACCAAATGTAACCGCAGTTGTGTTTTTGTTGGTTTGACATTGAGACTGGGGAATGTGCGTCTGTGTGTGTGTGTGTGTGTGTGTGTGTGTGTGTGTGTGTGTGTGTATTTAACCGTATGTGAGCAGTGCAGGTCGAAGCTTTGTTTTCTACCAGCGGTGAATGTTTTTCGTGCCTCAGTCCTTATATCAGCGCGACACTTGACGACTCATCCAACCGACAGACGATCTGCTTCAACCGTGTCGTCGCCTCACCCCCCACCCCCCAGATGTTGACACCAAACTTGTGCAACTAGTCTTTCCTTCTTTAAGCGAAGGCTTGCACACATCACAGAAAGAGATAAAGCAGTTCGTCTGATCAATCTGCAGGGATTGATCGACAGATTTTTCTTGAACTTTTTTTTTATTAAGTTAAAGGATTTTATTAATCCTCTGATCATCCGCTCTTCAGTTTGCAAATACAATCTTGATGTGAGACGTATTGCAAGACAAATAGAGGACGTCGTAAAATCAGAAAATGGAATGCAAATCAATGCAATTTGTGTGCAGTAAAGACTTTTGTGATTTTTTAAAAATTTTTTTATAAAACTTAATTCTGTTTCCCGTTACTGTGGGATGTCTCTTTGCACAACCGTATCTTTATGAATGTCGACGAAATGATTTTTTTTTTTTTTGTCTTTGCAGACGACTCTGTAAAAAAATTGTTTAAAAAAAAAAAGTCTTTTTAACCAGAGGAATATCAAGGCTTCTAAATTCTTGTACCTGCAGAAAAAAATGTGACTTAGTCGTTAAATTATTGATCATTCACGATCATTTTTGGGGTCGCCTGAAATTCCAAAACTTTCACTTCCAAGAGAAACATCGACTCTTTGATCACATGACCATGCTTCCACATTTATAATGAGGAATGATTGTACGACGGCCCGACTCGTGTGTTTTCATGCTTTTAATCTGTTTGCCTTACACCTATACGCCCCCTCCTCACATCCCGCCCCCCAGGAAGGGTTCCCAGATAAGTTCTTCCTCATGATAAACACGTGTTTAGTTTGTTTTTTATTTATTAATGCAGATTGTGTTTCATTTTGGCTCCCTGGTCTAAGAGTGAAGGTTTGTAGACTAACCGACTGATCGACCAACTGACTGGTTATCTGAATGTTTTGTGAAGCTGTACAAATAAATTTGTTAAACATTCACTACCCGTTTTCACTGTTTGAGTGTCTTTCAGTTTTTATATTTAACATAATGTAATTATTATAATTAGATTTAACTTGGGTTTTATTTATTTAGTTCGTCCTTTCTTGAAACCGTATTAGCCGTCAGTTGAAAACAATGGAAAACGACATAAGTAACAAAACTGCATTTTCACATCTAACGTCAAACTGCCAAGTTTTTATTGTACTTACCTTTCTACCCTGGAATTGCATAAAATTGCTTATAAATTAATCTATACGCCACCTTTTTCATACATTTCTTCTCCAGAAAGCATTAGGAATTTAGTTTTCACACGTTTGTGGCATAAACTGTTTTGTGAAGTCAAATAAATTCTGGTGTGATTTCTGCCCTGATAAAACATCATTATCGACAAAAAGAAGCGCTTGAAGGGAATTTCTGATGAGCTGTGATTTTATTGATTCACACGTCACATTTATTTTCTGTTACTGCACTTCATCTCAGTCCTTTTTTTCAGTGCGTTTAAGTTTCCTGTTTCCACTCCTAAACTGATCATTTTAACAACTTCTCCATTTTGCATTTAAATCTACAAAACATTCCTGCAGTGCAGCTGGGATTACCAGAGAACTGGTCTACACAGGAAAGTGGACCATGTGGGGAGAAAGCAGGAAGTGGAATGATTGGGTTCCTTCATCCCAGCAGGTCTGTGTCGCTGAAGCCCTGGTCTGCTGACGACTGCGTAGAGGTCGCGTCCGCGGCCCCGTTTGTTGGAGCTGCCAGGGTGGGGGGGTTGAAGGGTTTCCAGGGCTCCGATGGGCAGTGGAAGCTGCTGTCTGGGAAAGAGGTGGCGGCAGCGGTGTCCTCCTCAGAGGATTCCTCTATGGCTGGAACCGTGGTCGGAGGCAACACGGTGGAAGACATGGCCTCAAACACAAAGTGCCTCAGAGGGCTCCAGCCAGGAGGACGGCGAAACCTGGAGATTAACTGGAGATGAAACACAGAGTCAGCGATGTCATGAGAATAACATGGTAAGGACATGGTATTAACAGGATATTAACACTAATAACATGTATTAACATGGTAAGAACAAGGTATTAACATGGTATTAACATGGTAAGAACGTATTAAAATGGTAACTAGTAATAACATGGCAATATTTGATAACATAGCATGGGAACATGTAATAACATGCTAATGAAATGAAGTAATGGTAATTATGTAGTAATAACATGCACAACACAATAACGTAATAATATGGTATTAACATGGTGATAACATGTATTAACATGTGATAATAGTGAAATGACATGGAAATAACATGGTACTAATATGATAGATATTAACATGACGATAATGACATGGTAATAACATGGTATTAATACGATATTAGCATGACTATAATGGTGTAATGACATGGTAAAAACTTATTAATATGGTCATAAAATTATACTAAAATGGTACACACATGTATTAGCATGGTAATGACATGGTAATAATGTGTTATTAATATGGCATTAACATCGTGATTATAGTGTCATGGCATGACAATCTTCTTCTTTTCCTTTCGGCTTTTCCCTTCAGGGGTCGCCACAGCGAATCAGTTTCCTGTTGCTTTATTATTGCATTAATATACTGTATTAACATGATGATAATAGTGTAATGGTATGGTAATAACATGGTATTAATATCGTATTAACATGGTGAAAATAGTGTAATGGCATAGTAAAAACACAGTATTAACATTATAATAACATGAATTAATGTGTAAGATGTAAAAAAAATGGTAATAATTTAACATTGTGTTAACATGATAATAATATGTAATAACATATCAGCTGTAAAAACATGGTAATGACTCAGGATTTACAGGGTAATGACATGATATTAATATGGTAACAACAGTGTAATTACATGGTGATAATAGTGTCATTATCACTAATCATAACCCTAACCCCCTAACCCTACCCTAACCCTAACCCCTAACCATAACCCTCTAACCCTAACCCATAACCCTAACCCCTAACCCTGTAACCTAACCCTACCCTAACCCCCAAACCCTAACCCCTAACACTAAGCCTAACCTAACCCTAAAATCTAACCCTAACCCCTAATCCTTAACCTAAAATAACTCTAACCTTAACCCTAACCCATAACCCTAACCCGAACCCTGACCTAACCATTACCCTAACCTCTAAACCTAACCCTAACCCTAACCCATAACCCTAACCCTACCCCCTAACCTTAACCCTACCCTAACCTTAACTCCTAACCCTAACCCTACCCTACCCTAACCATGCCCTAACCCTAACCCTCTAACCCTAACCCAACCCTAAACCTAACACAAACCCCTAACGCTAACCCTCTAACCCTAACCCTATCCCCTAACCCCCTAACCCTAACCCTCTAAACCTAACCCTAACCCTAACCCTAACCCTAACCCTACCCTAACCCCTAACCCTAAACCTCTAACCCTAACCCTAACCCCTAACCCTAACACTAAGCCTAACCTAACCCTAACCTCTAACCCTAACCCTAACCCATAACCCTAACCCTCTAACCCTAACCCTATCCCCTAACCCTAACCCTATCCCCTAACCCTAACCCCCTACACCTAACCATGTAGCCCTAACCCTACCATAACCCTAGCCCTAACCATAAACCCTACCCCTAACCCCCTAAACCTAACCCCTAACACTAAGCCTAACCTAACCCTAAAATCTAACCGTGACCCCTAATCCTTACCCTAAAATAACCCTAACCTTAACCCTAACCCATAATCCTAACCCTAACCTGAATCCTGACCTAACACTAACCTCTAACCCTAACCCATAACCCTAACCCCTAACCTTAACCCTACCCTAAACTTAACCCCTAACCGGAACACTAACCTTAAGCCTACTGTACCCTAACCCTACCCTAACCCTAAACCTAAATCTAACCCTCTAACCCTAACCCTAACCCTACCCTAACCCTAACCCTAACCCTCTAACCCTAACCCTTACCCCCTAACCCTCTAACCCTAACCCTAACCCTACCCTAACCCTAACCCTAACCCTCTAACCCTAACCCTATCCCCTAACCCTAACCCCCTAACCCTAACCCTCTAAACCTAACCCTAACCCTACTAATTACCCTAAACCCTAACCCTAACCCCCTAATCCGAAGCCTAACCCTAACCCCTAACACTAAGGCTAACCTAACCCTAACCCTAAACTCTAATCCTAACCCTAACCCCCTAAACCTTACCCTAAAATAACCCTAACCCTACCGTAATCTGTATCCCGGTCATTGACCCTACTCCAACCCGAACCAACCTGACCACTACCCTAGTGTACCAATGTAATAACATGGTAATAACATGGTAATAACATGGTAATGATATAACCCTATCCCTACCCTAATCCGTATGCCGGTCATTGACCGTACTCCAACCCGAACCTAACCCGACCACTAACCTAGTGTATCAATGTAATAACATGGTAATAACATGGTAATAACATGGTAATAACATGGTAATAACATACTAATAACATGGTAATGATGTAACCCTAACCCTACCCTAATCCGTATCCCGGTCATTGACCCT